>NC_039261.1:20063166-20136218 GCF_003368295.1 Carassius auratus | reverse complement strand
GAGATGTCATCCTCAGGAGATGTTTGGTCTGCTACTCTGAACAAAGTGGCAGTGTGGGTCTTCGTCGTCGAATCTGAAAGACAAGTAGTGGAGAATCGTTAACGGGAAAAATCTAAGAAAATCAGTGAGAAGCCAGTACACCTTTACTCACAGTGATTACAGAAATGACATGGTTAGTCCTCCTGCAACATAATACATTTTACAACATCTTTGCTAGTGACAAAAGTTTGTTATTTGACTTATCTTATTTACTTTTAAGTGAACCATTCTCTATTTGTTTACTTTACATTTGTATTTATTTGCCATTAATTTCTCCGACAATCTATAACAACACCCTGCAATATCCCTATTTGGGAAACCGGTTCTAGATGTTGACTTTAATGAGGACTTTGAATATATGTCATTGCACGTGTGACAGCTTGGCCAAAAATGTGAATTAGAGAATTGTATCCGAAGCCTCACTCCACTCAAACCTGTCCCTGAACAGAAAACATTCATACAAATCTGCCTGATATCAATTGCACAGGACACAAATGGAAAAAGTGACTCTAGAGCACAACGACGCTCAAAAGTACACAAAGAACTGACTGACTAATGATCTCAAGAAAATAGCTCTTCCTCAACTAATCTCCTAGTCGAACTCTGCCAGGTAAACAATCCCACATCATGGCAAAATCCTGACTGAAACCTCACAATTCTTAACTGAGAGTTCACTAAAAGAGAATAGGAGAATAGTTAGTGACCTTCACAGTTTGGTCCAAGACAGATTTCCCTCCAGGTACAATAACGTATTTTTTGTTTTAATCACAATTGATAATTGCAGATAAATGCATTTTCACAAATCAATTGTCAAACTTATTTGAAAATGAGACAACCAGTCAATAAGTTCGATCCCAAACTATACCCAAGTGATTTGAGCTCTGATCAAAAGAGAACGTCTTTCACAAAAGAGCACCTGATTAGATTTCAGAAGAACCTTGAAGGATTACGCAAGTCTTCCTTTAACACAGCAGTTCTCATCTCCAGCCTTGCAGAGTTAGCTCCAACCCTAATCAATCACACCGGAACAAGCTAATCAAGGTCTTCTGGATTACTAGAAAGTTACAGGGTAAGTTTGATCAAGGTTAGAGCTAAACTCTGTGGGGGTTTTTACACAACACAATTTTCAACTAAAAACATTTTCATGCATTATTGCCATTCCTTTCCACAACTTGGGGGCCTAAAAATGCAAACTTTTGAAAAAAGAAAAGTGCAATTTGTCATCTCTGTGCAAACTACAAAAACGCAAATTTGTGGAAATGGTGATGTAATGCACATTAATTTTCAGTCTATAGGCATATGTGTGTATGTGTGCGGACATGTAGTGTTTGTATACAAAGTGATATCGCCAACTACTGGGCCAGCATGCCATAATAGTGTTTTTAGTCATTTTCATGGATCCGTGTTTGTAAGCACATTTTTTTGTTTGTTTAAAAGAACAATGTTCTTAGTGTATAGAACATTTTAATAATCTAAAGAGTCTTTTTGAGGAATGATAAGATTCCAAGGTTTTTCATGTTATTTTAAAAAAAAAAAAATATTTTTTATTACAGAGAAACATATGGTTTTTGAATAACTAAATTATAAATGTTCTTGAATACCTTGCTAACAATAGCAGGCTAAAAGCATAAAATCCCACCCTCCCTGCAAATCACTCTCCAAAGCCACACCTCCTGCGAAACACACGAATGTGATCTTATTCACCGGCGATAAAAACATTACAGTACAAAGTGCATAATATTACAATGCTAACACCTTCCATTCTCAGTCGGTCTGCAGTAGCGTAATGGAACGCACTGATGACGTACCATGTCTGCATGAACAAGATGTGTCAATGTATGCGAAAACATACCATTGACAGGCAGGTTAGCACAGCCCTCGGACCGAGGGGTATGATTGGACAAACATTTTATGCCCCTACACCTTCCACAGATGATATAAATACATTTAGACCACTTAACTCAGTGATTGATTGCTATGGGGATGTGACTTTAAACCAGCTTAATTTTTTTTTTTAAACCAAATCATCTACCCTGCTTTTAAAAAAGTTCTGCAGTGGAATCTAATTCAAACATTTGCTGTAGATAAAGCTTTTTTTACATAATGAAAAACACTGAATAAGAGTAAACCTCTTAGTGTTACCAATAAGCTCTCCAAATAAAAGACAAGAAATAATTGTAGCCCTTTTAAATATCCCACAGGCCACCTGGATGTTCTTCAGCAGCACTGGAGCAGAGTTCACAGTGCTCTGGGAGGAAGCAAAGTGTTCTTTGGCAAATCCTCCTCCACAACACGACTGGGTAAGGGTGAAACAGAAACACAGTCAAACAGCTTTTGTGTTGTTTGCTACAACTAACTTTGATGAGGTTCAGAGCACTTTTTTGCTTTTTGAAGCCAATCATGCAGAAATACAGATAGTTACTTCTCAGAACTCCATGCAGTCTAAAGAAAAGAAAAGAACATTCTTTCCCAGATGTTCTTTCACATATGCCATGTATACACATAATTGCTAACTGACATAAAACATTGTCTCCCATCTCAAAAAAAAAAAAAAAAAAAAACTTGTGCAATTTGCCAACTTTTCCATCTCCAGCCCTTTTTCACTCTTGGATGTGCTCTCAAAACAAACCTGTCATGCATGTGTTCCTTCAACATTCAATATTTCCTGCAGTCTTAGACAACACAGTTCTTCTATTCACTGACCGTCTGATGCATATTACAAACTAAACTCTAGTCCAGCCAGCTGACTTAACACAAATTCAAGAGTATCAGTCTGTCTGGAGACAAGGTTATATTTATAAAGTCTTGGGGTTGATAAAACCAGCACTTTTGAAGAGGAAATTATCACTGATTTTGCCAAAGTATTATCTGATGCAAAGCAATATTCACATATTCATGATTTTGTTCTCTACAAAAACCTGTGATGATTAGCAGTTTAATGCATGAGTGTGATGCATAGAATAAGGTCACAGTAAGTGATGCACTGACAACCACAAAGCAACAAGCTGAAACCACTTAGAAAACCCCTAGAAACCACAGTGACACACTAAAATCAACAGCTCTCTCTCCACCTTCAATACCACGACTTAGGTGCCCTTGAGCAAGGCATCGAACCCCCAACTGCTCCCCGGGCGCCGCAGCATAAATGGCTGCCCACTGCTCCGGGTGTGTGCTCACAGTGTGTGTGTGTTCACTGCTTTGTGTGTGTGCATTTCGGATGGGTTAAATGCAGAGGCAAATTCTGCAAATTCTGAGTATGGGTCACCATACTTGGCTGAATGTCACTTCACTTCACTTCACGCAAGTGTATAACACAGTAAATCCAATTAGAACACCCTAGCAACTGCATAAAATAAAGCAACTTAGAACACCCTAGCAACTGCATAACACAAAGCCAATTAGAACACCCTAGCAACTGCATAAAACATTAAAACACCCTAGCAACTGCATAACACAGTAAAGCCCAATTAGAACACCCTAGCAACTGTATACACATTAAAACACCCTAGCAACTGCATAACACAGTAAAGCCAATTAGAACACCCTAGCAACTGTATAACACATTAAAACAACCTAGCAACTGCATAACAACAAAGCAACTTAGAACACCCTAGCAACTGCATAACACATTTATACCACTTAAAATACCCTAGCAACTGCATAACACATTAAAACACCCTAGCAACTGCATAACACAAAGCAACTTAGAACACCCTAGCAACTGCATAAAACACTAAATCACTTAAAATACCCTAGCAACTGCATAACAAATTAAAACACCCTAGCAACTGCATAATACAAAGCAACTTAGGACACCCTAGCAACTGCATAAAACACTAAAATCACATAAATTCCCTAGCAACTGCATAACACATTAAAACACCCTAGCAACTGCATAACACAAAGCATCTTAGAACACCCTAGCAACTGCATAACACATTAAAACCACTTAAAATACCCTAGCAACTGCATAACCACACATTAGAATCACCCAGAACACCCTAGTAACCGCATAACACAAAGTCACTTAGAACATCTTAGAAACCAAATAAATTAAAACCCTTAAAAGAGCCTAGAAACCACATAGTCACACATCAGAAACACTCAGAACACCATAGCAACCGCATAACATATTAAAGCCACTTAGAACACTCTAGCAACCACATAAAATATTAAAACCCTCTCAGAAGAACACCCTAGCAAAAATGCAGCCAAAAAATAATAAAATAAAAAAATAAAACCTTAGCAGCTACCTAGCAACATATTTGCAGTTATCATGGCAGCAACACCACTCACATTTACTTGAGGAAAGTACAAACTTCCAGTTTATATAGTTCTTTAAGTTGATGTTTTGTCTTTTTGTGGTTGACAGTCATTTTATCCTAAAAACGATCAAGTTCTTATGCTCTGACTCAAGTCACACCTAATGTTAAGTACCCAAATCGGTAACACTTTATAATAACTGCATGCTATTAATCATTAGTTTAGCATTAGGAAACAGTTAATTCATCATTTATAAAGCATTAATAGACATTTATAAGCAGTTTATAAATACAGATATAAATGCTTTATACCTGATTTAAAAGCATATCTATAATGTATTTAATAATAGTTTTTTCATACTTTATTGATGATCAATTTATCATTTCTAAATTAAGAATAACATTATTTACACACCAGTTATTAAGGAGTTGTCTGTGGTTAATAAGATCACTTAGAAATTGTAAGTAAATGATTAATAAACTATTTAAATGTGCATTCATACATCTTTTTATTCAGACATATAGTAATAGTTACTTATAGTGTTATTAAATGGTTTATTAACATGTATTTCTTCTGTAATTCAGGGTTAATTCAGGTAGTTATAAAACATATGTAGTTGTTAGTTAACTATTTTGTGAGCTCATCTTAAGTGAGGACTATTTATGCCTTGTAAAGCTTTTACAAATGAGATTTAAAGGCTTTTAATATTTCTATGTTCTGTGTCACTGTGTTGTGTTTGTTTCTGTTTTTTTGTTTAAAAGATAACTGAGCCTTTAAACATCCTTTATAAATGCTTTACAAGGCATAACTAGTCCTCACTTTAGATGAGCTCACATAAATAGTTAACTGACCACTACTAAATGATTTAACTACCTTAATTTACTACATTTCTTGTGATCTTATGATGTGATCTCACTGGCAACTCCTAAATAACTGGTTTGTAAATAATGCTATACTTCATTGAGAAATGATAAATTGATCATGAATAAAGTATGAAAATACAATTATTAAACACATTATAGATATGCTTTTAAATCAAGAATAAAGCATTTATATCTGTATTTATAAACTGCTTATTACTGTTAATATTACTGTGCTTATTAATGCTTAATAAATTATGAATTATCTGTTTACTAATGCTTAATTAATGATTAATAGTGTGCAGCTATTATAAAGTGTTACCCACAAATCACATTACCGTACAGAGGAAAAGACAAAATCGGCTACATCTTTGTACACGTAAAATAACTAGAGCACTCCAAATCTTTCCTGGCTTTTGGTGACTCTCTTTACACAAGGTGCAGACATGTTAAATTCATTAACAAAACAGCTGTTATGAAGACAGGCTAACAGCATTTTCTACGCAAGCAGCAAGTCCTGTGTTCCAGATGGATTTGCCATTATGATATTATGAGTCCTCCTTTCCCTCAGGTTCTGTTAAATATTTGTGCTTTACTCTTACACAAACGGTTACAACATTTTTCGCATTGCAGACTAGAAACGCTCATGGTTTAGAGACAAAAAATAAATTGCAAGCAACAACCTAGCTGCTCAGAGATGTACATAATAATTACAGTAAACCGAGCGACAATTATCTGAATAATATTTGAATAATATATTAAATGAGTGACATTTATTTGAATAATATATAAAATATAATCAAATACATTTTAATAAATCTAAAATATATATAGACAATGTTGACTTTATATATAAAGATATATATATACTCTATACACTTTATTAAATACAGTGTGTGTGTGTGTGTCATATATATATATATATACACACACACACACAGACACAAATATTTTTCTCTAATGCATGGCTCAAATTACTGTAATCTATATATTTATTATTTTTTATCACCAAGCAATGTTGCAATATGATTAAATTGCTTGGACATACACATCCTCAACACACACACATTTCAGCATGAACTGAGCAGTGAATCTGATGCTGTCTGTCCCTGTGGATAGACTTAAAAAATAAAATCAGAGTCCTTGCTCATTTCTGTTTACAACACACACAGCACCAAATGTTACCTCGTGACGTCAGCGAGTCTGTGTGTGTGTGTAGACAGTGGATTAACTGTAAAATCCAGAGTCTAGCAACTTTTTACTCAGTGTTTTTCACTCATGTCCCAGAAGGCCGTATTTCTCTGCAACTCTTCAGCAGATTTCCAGTCACCGGCTGTGGAGCGCAGCTTGACCATTGTGAGATTTCAATGACAGTTTTGCACTGCTGAAATTACATAATCTCACTCTCTGGCACTGTCATCACCTCTTCATAATACAAGCTGGCACCATCGCCTTATGTAATATATTATGTGCCCTTTTGCTTTTAGATTCAAGCTATATTTAGAGTCTGAGGCCATATTGGAAATCGGAGATTTTAAATGTAGTTCAAATCTGAAAATCTAAAATTTCTGGACAGTTTCTGAGTCACTTATGCTACGTGAATCACTCTCAAATCTGGAAACAATGAGCATTATAAATTATGTTTATGTGCCGTTGTCAGTAATGCAAAACGAAAATACTACAACAAATTCATAAAATGTAAATGTATTTTTGTCAACTCACTCAAATCATTATATTATCATTTATAATTAAAAACCTATAAAATAAAAATCTACATCCAGTCTGTTATAAAAACAAATTAAATCTATACTCATTAATATCAAATGAAATCTATATCCAATCTGGTATGGAATTGAAAACAAAAATCTGCATATGTTCTATTGTAAATTTTTGACAATTATTATCATAAAAAAAAAATCAAATCTACATACTATCTAGATGAAATAAAAGCTACACCTATTCTATTATAAATTAAGATATAGTTTATTAAATCTGTTATACAAAATATGATACAAAAAATAATACAATTAAAAAACCTACATCCAGTTTATCATCAAAAAAAAATAAAAAATAAATCTAAATCTATTATGAATTAAAATTAATAAAATACAAATGTTTGCTCAATTTGTAAATGCTTTTATCCAAAGCAACTTGCATTCCACTTTTATAGGGACAGTCCCCCTTGAGTGACCGGAGGTCAAAGACTGAAAGTTCACTGCTGATAGAAAGCAAACCAAACCAACACGCTCATGCCCATCCTATGCTGCAACCACCCACCGCACTACACCATGAATGACAGATCCCACAGGCTAACCCAAAACCAACAAATAAAAGCAATGTATCAGTGCTTCAAACTGCCTAAAAATAAAAAATAAATAAAAAAATGGCAGTGTGTAGAACTCAACAACATGTCACAGTCTGTCAATAGAGCTTCAGCTGTATTGGACCCAGAACATTCCTCTAGTTGATCAATACTTTACTGTCTTTCTAATCTAGAAGCAGCAGGAGCTGTTTAGTCTAATGGCTTGTGTGATGATGACCCTGTGCATTTTTAGGTCATAGATAAACAGACAGTAATCAATGAACCCCTAAGTGTCCTTTAGGTAAATACTCTCACAATGTCTGACAGCTCTTATAGCAATCTATAGTGCCTTAGGATTAGATAGCACAATAATATAGTGACATTTACCTTTGGAGAGATTAATCATATGAGAAACGATAATCCTGATGTCATTCTTTCTAGAATCACTGGCTTAAATGTATAGCAGCAAATCAGCGAATCAGAATGATTTCTAAAGGATCATGTGACCCTGAAGACTGCAGTTATGATGCTGAAAATACAGCTTTGCATCACAGGAATAATCAAATTTTAAAATTGTTAATATATTTCACAATATTACTATTTTACTATAAATAAACGCAGCCTTGGAATGTGTTAGAAGCTTCTTACAAAGCCTTTAAAACTAAAATGGTAGTATCCTGTAGTTTAAAGGAGTTCAGTAAAACACTGGCTCACATTTATATGTGCTTGTATTAGATGTTTCCTGGAGCAGTGTTTGTCTTCACTAAATCGCTCTTATATAAACCACTCTTCTCATTGTTTTTTCCTGTTTACTTGAACTCATAGTTGCCACAATGAAGTGCATCGTCTTTTCACTGTGTGATGCACATAAAATGATATCAAGTGTATTTTGGCCTAGATGAGTGTAACTTGAGGCACAAACTCATTTTTCGGTCATATAAAGTAGTTAAGATCTAAAGTGGATCAAAACCAAAAGTTTTCCCAAAACCAAAATGCATTCTTTTCTTAGGACAACTTTTCTGATCCACTTCAAATGTTGACTACTGTATTTCATATGTCTTATAAGGGAGACCAGGTATAGTTTTCACACTTTTTACTTCATTGCCTTAAAGTCTTTACTACAGCAAAACTATTAAACTTTTCCACCATTACTGACAAGGAAAAAATACAATTCATAAAACCCAATAGCAGGGCATGTTGTCAATGACAATTTCCCCATGTGACCGCATCACAAATAAAACAAGGTGTTAATTTTTCCATTTATCCAACTTTTTGTGTGTGTGTGTGTAACAGACATTCATTTTAGCGTCATAATGAAATTCAGATCTAGGATGATGAAGTTCCCTGGGTGTTTTATCTCCTTTGGGACATCTAAAGTTAAACTGTGCTGCCATATATATATATATATATATATATAGAGAGAGAGAGAGAGAGAGAGAGAGAGAATCCATAGTCTGGATCAGCGTCGGCTGTACTTCATCTAGTGTGTACCTTAAATAAGATAAAGGTGAATAGGTGAAGAAATGAAACGGGTTACTAGTTCACATCTCAATGTCTTCAGTGATCTCTGTTCTTCAGAGGTCCTTGTTACAAAAGTAGCTGAAGGTTTCGCAGGCAATTATAAAATCTAGGACGGAGAAGTAGCAACCCTGATTTCTGTTAAAATATGAAGTTAAGAAGTGGCACGCAACCCTGTCTAAGTCATTTGTGGTGTCCACACAGTGCAAAAATCATTTTCTTTGCATTGTTAGTAACACTTTACAATACAGTTCCATTTGTTAACTATATTTAACATGCGATGTTGCCATCAAACTGCACTTTCCACATGTACAGCTTAAAAAAATAAAAAAAATAAAATAAAAAAAATAAAGTGGAACTTAGTCATTTTCCAAAACCGCTAAGCAAATATATACAGTTTCAATACATACCGCATAGAGACGTCCTGCTGTAGTCATTGCTGCCGCTGCTCTCGTTCAATTTCTGCCTCGGGATCTGATTCTGTATCATAAATATACGCTGAATCTGACTGTTAGCCATGGTTTGTTTTGGATGATGTTTTTTTCCTCACGGTAATGTCACAGCTTCCACATGCTCTCAACGCAAAAGCCTACTCGCGCTCGTGATTCTTTAGCTCCGCCCACACGTCACGCCTCCAGCCGCTCGTGTTTTTCTGGGAAAAATCGGTACAGACTATCTTTCTCTTATAAATATAATAAAACTAAAGACTTTTTGTAGTTATGAAGGATGCAGTACTACTCTATAGGTACTCAAGATTAACACGATATTGAGTGAAAACGAGCATTTCACCCCCCCTTTAACTAATGTAATATTAACAAATGGAACCTTCTGGTAAAAATCTAAAATTACTTGAAAATTTGATGTCTTGAGTTTGTAGAATTTACATTTCTTGCTTTAAGCATTGATCACGAGACTAATAGATCACAAATACAGTAAAAACAATACTATGGTGGAATATTACAATCAAATGACTTTTTTATTGGAACATTTTAAAATGCTATTTATTTCTGTGATGCAAAGCTGAATTTTCAGCAGTCTTTACTCGATCCTTCAGAAATCATTCTAATATGATGACTTGCTGCTCAAGAAACATTTCTTATCATCATCGATGCTGAAAACAATTGTGATGCTTCTTATTTTTGTAGAAACCGTGATAAACTCACACTGAATAGAAAACAGCATTTATTTGAAATAGAAATCTAACATTATACATTTCTTTACTGTCAATTTTGATGAATGTAATGCTTCCTTGATGATATTTATGGATATATCTGATTAGATACTTAGCTGAATGCATATTTTGGAACCTGGCCGGAAGATTCAGTTAGAAACCAGAGAGGCAGGAAAAAAACTGATTCAGCTCAAGCTGTTCCACAGACGCTGCTGGACTGTTTCCATGAGCCACACAATACGATTAAAGAAGGAGAAGCTGATGTACACATTATCATATGATGTTGGAAACTACCTTAGATTTCTATTTAAGACAAAATGATCCAATGTTCTTCCTTTCATTGAAGATCTTTGTATAATTTGAGATCAGGCTAGAGAAGATGATCATTAGGTTTTGTTCATGTAACAGCCGCTGCTCTGCAAGCCATCCATTCATGAAATCTGGCACCAGCAAACACAACACATGCGTCCATCTCAAGAGGAGGCTTAAAGGTCACAACGTCCTTTCCATACAGAACATTACACTTGATGTTAAATGAAGGGTTCATGCAATATTTGACAATTCTGTCACCATTTTCTCACCCTCATGAAGTTTCAAACCTATATGAACGGCCAGATTTGTGAACAAATCATTCAGACCAAATTTGTGAACTTGATTAGTCAACTCAAAAATTGAAAAAATATATAAAAACTCAAGAAGTGGAGACTATAGTTATTATAGTTAACTACAAATTAAACCTGAAACTAAAATGTAAATCCAAAAAAAAAAAAAAAAACATACATATATATATATATATATATATATATATATATATATATATATATATATATATATATTACACATATACATATATATATATATATATACACATATATATACATATATACATATATATATATAAATATATATACACATATATATAAATATATATATATATATATATATATATATACTAAAATAACAAGACGATTAATATAGTGCATCCATGATACTAAAAATGGACTGTTTGGAGTGGAGACATTTTACAAATCTTCTCTTTTGGTGTTCCATTACAAAGTCAATTTGGCGAGTAACTAATGCATGTATGTTTATTTTTTTATGAATAATACCTTCACCGAATAAATGTGTTTACATATTTGCTATAGAGTGTAGACGTATCGGGTTTCTTTTCCTCGCACCTCTTTTAACTTGTGTCTCGCGAGGATGATTCGCTGGCCTATCTCTGCAGCAGCACAGTACAGAACAGCTCCCCGACCCACTTTGTTAAGACTAAAATTACAACACAAACAGGACAGGGAACTGGTCCAGGATGACAAACACACACAGTCTTTCATCTGTACTCTCAGAGATCCAGAAAAAAAGAAATTCACAGTCATCCGTGCACATCTTTATCTCAAAAATGCATGTGCAATGCAACTGAAGGCCAAAATCAATGGTGGACTTAGAAACATGCAGATGAACATGGTGCAGTTTACCCACTGCATGCAGAGGCAATAAAACCACATCCTGGTATCCAGAACATCAACTCACCCCAGTCCAGGTCACACACCGTTTACCATTTCCAGGACAGATTTATAGCCTTAAAACTTCGCTTTTTATGAGCGTGCTCAGTGAGTGTGTAGGGTAAACATAACTCCAGGTCAAATTTGACCCCAACATTAAAAGGAAAATTGAAAAATATTATTTTCATAAATAATATGAAGCCTATTTCTCAGACCATTAAGGTTGTTTTGCATTTTGGCATTACTTTAATGACAAATAAGCACATTTCTTCCAGGATGTCCTTTATTGTCATTAGATTGTCATTTCTGTAACATTTTTTTTTATTTTAAAATGGTACTTTTTTTTAAAATTATTAATATTAAAATAGCATGAATAACAAGTTATATACTTTTTTGTAATTTCCCTTACTTTCATTTGACTCCCTTTAGTATTGTAACAGAACTTATTTTTTAATCTTCATTTTAAAGTGCCACTATTATGAATTTTTAAAATGACCTTCCATGCAGTGTGTAACAAATGAATGAAAACATCCTGCTAAGTATTAAATCTGAAAGTGCTCCATACAAAGTTATTGTCTCTCAACAGAAAGTTGACTCTGAATCATTGAAACGAGTCGTTCTTAAAGGGATCCCTGGGAATGAAGACTTGTATAGCTTAATGTATATATGTAGTGGAAAACCCTTTAAAGATTTGTTATAAAAAAAAAAAATCACATAGTTTTATACACATTTTGGACTTTGGGGCCCCATTATTCTGATGACGGAAAATGAATGAAAAAAACTACCTGTGAGCTACCCGTTACAGTTAAATCAGAATAGACAACTCAGAAAATAAAATACTGATATGATGACTACAGCTACTGAAAGAGTACTGAAACATCCTAACAGGATGGCATAGCATTTCTTATCTCAGCCATTTGTAAGCTGTTTCAGTAGCTGTGGTCCACTAGAAACCTCTAAGGTATCAGGGCTGAAGTGGAGATAAAAAAAGCGGGTCTTTAGGAAGTGTTATTCGTCCACATGCATCTTCCCATTCTTTTCTCCTCTTTTTATCGCTAGGAAATCAGTGAAGTCTTATATTGCTTCTCTTGTTGTAGTATAATATCAGTATTTAATTTTCTTGAAATGTGTATTCGGAGCTGTGTTGTGGTAAAAAGTGTCAGAAGCTCGCCGATTTCAACCATTTGACGTCATCAACGCAGAATGTACTGTGCACATAAAATAATGGTGTAAAAACGATGTCAATTTTTTTAAACAACACACATCTTTCATGGGTTTTCTATTAGATATTTCAATAAGAAACATAATTTATATCAAGCTATAATTGTCTTAATACCCGGGGATACCTTTAAAACAAACCCCAAGCCATTTCATGTTGACATCAACATATTGCCCGCCCACTTGGTCTTTTAGCATTGGTCTGGATGAAAATGCTAATTCATTCTTTGCCACTAGATGACACTTTTGGGGCGGTAAAAATAGCAGTTTCTAAATGCTGCTTTATTACAGGCATGATGAAATAAAAGTGAGACCAACAGAACCAATCACTGCATATTAGCTTCACGCAAAGGAGGGATTTTGAAAAATTAATCATTCAACTAATTGGTTGGGAGTCGTTGAGCAAATAAGGTAAAAATAAATGCATATTTAGAGACAATGAAAGTGTTTTTTTTTTTACCTTGCATGCATGTCAACCTGCTTTTGAGGACTCCCAAAACCAAAATGTAACCTTTCATTACCCATAGGGGAACTTTAAACATTCGATTTTTAAAAAGATTTTTAACAATTCTTTTTTAAATAAAACATCATACATAGAATAGCATACACAAGTAATACATTTGTATTGTAAGTTGTGCATTTGTATTTTTTGTCATTTCGATTATACTCATTAGATTCTAATTCATGTAACATTAAAATTAAAACATTTTTTTTTACAATTAAAATAGCATAAAATAACTACAATACAAATGAAAATATATAAATGTATTTTACATTAGAGTAATTCCATTTTTATTTTTGCACCAAATTCATGAAAATGTCCCACTATAATTTTTTTTTAAGAACTTAAATTAAGCCTCATCTGTTTTAAGTAAATCTGCTCATTTTCAAGTCTCATCATGCACGCTAACACTTCAAAGTGACTTTAAACCGCTTCACCAGGATAGCTCAGGGCCCAAAAGGGTCATTTCTACCAGTCAGCGTGTGTGTGTGTGTGTGTGTGAAAGTCATACCATCTCAACCTGCCGAGGGTCCAGCTGAGTTGGTTCTGTTGGTGGGACGGCGAACTGGATTTTCCTCCTTTCTTTGGGTTCCACGGGGCCCTCTGAGGGACTTGAGGGATCCATGATGTACTTTCGTCCTCTGTCAGTCTCACAAATATTCCTGGAATCTTCCTTTGCCTGTCTCAACATACATATGCACACACTCACACACACACACGTGGCGTCCTCCAGGCAGCTTTCTTCCTCTCTCCTCAACTCTTCTCTGATTTGTCTCTCTGTTGATCCTCTCAGATATGCCAGCGGCCTCTTTTTTTCCTTTCTCTTATCAGTGTGACCTCTGGTTTTCTCCCTCTCACAGTGTTTGGAGTCGATGTGGGAGTCCTTATATCAGCCGGAGGACGGAGAGGGGCGGAGCTCAGAGAGAGGATGGTACACTCGTGTGTTTTAGGGGGGTGTGCTGATTTCTAATCAGAAAAAAAAAGAGATAATCTCATCCAGCTGGCTGAGCCTCTTTTGGCCTCTATTTGTGAATAGAAGATTAACAAAGAGCAAGAGACATATAGAGAGAAGGCAATGATTCATGTCAGCAACCAGTTTCAATGTATACTTCAGTGTTTGAGATTCTAAAGAGCTGTTGATGCTGACAGTCATCAGGAGTGACACTGATTTGATGCTTAATACTGCATCAATAACTTGTCCAACTACAGTGGCTCCGACTTAAAGAGATAGTACACCAAAAAATGTAAATCCTTTCATCATTTACATGTCACCCTAACACTGTATGACTTGCTTTCTCTGTATTCTGTAACACAAAAGATGATTACTTGGATGATGTTTAATACAATGTCAACCCGTTTTTTAAAAGTGACAAGTTTCTACATGCCCTTTTGACAAACATGTGTAAAAATGCATCTGCATTAAAACACATTTTAAATGTGTGGCATGTTGTGATTATAACAGACGGTTTTCAAATTCTGCATACGTTTTAAAATCAGGAATCATTCAATGTTGTTATTGTAAAAAAAAATTGATTAATTGAAATAAAGCATAAAAATGACAAATTAAATAACTAAAAATATACATTTTAACATTTTAAAAGATAAACATCAAGACATTTAGAAAAACAGTGTTGCTTAAACTTATAATAAAAATGAAACCCGAAAATATAAAATGAAAAGCTGGTTAAAAACTTAATAAATACCATAAAAGAATGTAAATTAAATACTAAAACAGCAGTGGACAATTAAGCAACTGAAGCAACACTTGAATGGTTTTGTGACGCAAATGCACACCTGGGCAAGTTACATAAATAAAGCCATTATGTTGAGACTGTGCCTTAAGAACTATAGTATGACTAACTAGCAGTTAACCAAACAGAAGTCAGGCTGTTCAGTTTCAAATTAAACCAATCTAGGCTATGTTTTTATATAACTGACTTTAAAAGTTGTGAACGGTCTTAAACTTGTGAGACTACTGGTGTCTTTCCTTCAACAATAGTAAAAGAACAATCCTTTTAAGTTATATGTGCAGAAGTTGCACAATCAGGACACATTCCTCTCTCAACAATGACACTCGTGTCCACTGCACAGGAGACTTACTAGCGACACCTAACGGATAAAACAGGAAGTTAATAGGAAATAATGACCAAAACATTTTATACAGCACATAAAATTTGACCTGTAAACAGAGGATGAGCGGGTAAATTCCACTGAAAGAACATCCAGATCACATTTACCCTTAAGATTTTGTTTGAGATAAACATTATTTAAGCACTCAAACATCAAATAAATCTAAAAGTTTCCGCTTTGCCCGTCTGGTCTATTTCAGCATGAGAGTTCATATGAGAGCTGAAATTTAGCGGAGCACCAAAAATAGTGAGTGAAAATGGCTTCAATCAAACTGTCGTCAGCAGCTTGATCTCTTATTTGAGACGAAAGGAAACGAGTGAAACTCACTCACTGCTACAACATTTCAGCCAGGATTTTAGCACTGTATCTGGAAATGAACTGGCTATACATTAAATATACAGTTAAATATTAACAGAAGCTTTAAATAGAATTGGTTTTACATTCTCACCAAAATAAAAAGCATATAAATATATCCCATATACTATAATTCTGAAACAATGTAAATATTTCATGGTCCAAGGGCACAATAAATTGGTCAATAGCAGGTAAAAGACATGCACTGATACAAAAGATCACAAATAACTGCTGTTCTTTAAAAAACAACAACAACAAACCATTTAATTAGCATTAGTTCTAATAAATAAAATTACTTCAGACTGATGTAACTAAAGTAAATACCAAAAAAGTGCAACAAATGGTTCTTGCTCTTCTACTCTCATTTTTCCAAGTCCTGAATTCCACTGGGAACGAACCGAAAAATTCAGTATCTAATGACCATGTCAACAGCTGTGGACCACTCAGGAGGGCTAGCTTGTTTTTTTTTGTTTTTTTTAATGCCGCATTCTGCAGTTGGTTGAGCACAAATTTTCGCACTTCCATACTAATGCGTACTGACAAGTGTACGTCTCGACCTTCCCAATGCTGTTAGCAGCACTCAATGCCAGTGTCCTAAATCTCCGTTTGGCTTCGATGAGAAACTGCCTGACGGGGGGGGGGGGGGGGGGGGGGGGTCTTGATTAAAACAAACTCCTTGATATCAAACTTCTTATAAAATTTTTAGTTTACACAATACATGTATATGTATATTTATGTATAAATTCTCACACACACACACACAGTAAGTTTTGAAAATATTTACATGTATATATTTAGTTTATATATAGATATATTTAAGCAAAATATACACAGTACACACACGTAAACAAAAACGCAATTTAGATGTGATTAATCCCAAGTAATCATTTGACAACAGTGTTATTATTATTTTATTATAATACTCAACAGTAATCAGGGTAGATTTACTAATAACTTTGAGTCCTGTAATATCAGTGGAGTAGATTTTAGTTACTTTTATAACTGTTAAAGTGTTTAAAAACAGCTCAATAAAAGCAAATCTTACCTGTCTTAAACTTTTCTTCTCCTCTTTCACGCTGCTCCAAAGAGGTGTTACTACATTTTCTTTTGCACTGTTTGCAAAATACAACTGCTGAGCCACCACTCGGCACCCTAGCAACCACATAGCAACAAACTCAAAACGGCCAACACATAGCAATGTCATGGTAATCATGTACAAAAACCTACTATTATGGCAGCATATTTTGCATGCACTTCAGAAATCCTATGTAATGCAGCACAACAAAAAGTTCAAAGTATGCATATAAATGCGTATGATAAAATGGACATGCATATGTTTACATAAAATGTAGCAGACACATTTTACTCAGCCACGTGTTTCATTTATTATCAGTTTACAACATGTACACTTGGCAGAGTCAAATCAAAACTGGTGCTAAAATTCAAGTCAGTTCAGTGTCTTTCTGAAGAAGCTTTCAATTTAAATGAACTCTGCTAAACGTTGTGGTCCTGAAAACAACATTTGGATGAGGACATACATCCTACCATAAATCAAAACACATCTTTTGCACAAGCTTATATGAATCTGCCAAAACAAAGGCCTTACTCAAGTACTGCAAAAATGACTTCAGGTTCTCCTCATGCCTTTGCACGGAATCAGAAAGGATGAAGTAGCACAAGCTAGATCAAGTCTCTTGCTTTACACATAACGGCACTGAAGAAAGTAGCTTGATTTAGACATTTACACAGCCCTCAAAGAAATCACACATGGCTAAAACTCACAGATCGTTGCAGTCGGGGATGTGGGAAAAGACGCTCTCCAAATAGCGCTGGGAGGGATGAACATCATCCATTCGCATTCAAGAACAGGTCCTTTAACATTCACTTTTTCCGGTAACGGAAGAAAGAAATATATTCATATGTAGTAAACGTAAGTTTAACGGCTAAAGCACATTAAGTAAAAAAAATTACAACAAACAAAAAGATCAGGTTCAGAGAACGGTTCAGGAAGGGCCGGCGGCTTCTCCCAGGGTGTACCTCAGGTCTCGGTCCTGGGTGAACTGAGTTTCCGGAGCAGCGTTTGCGGGCGATGGGCTGTAAGAGGAAACCGTCGGTGGGGTGGTGCTCGGGGGAGAGGAGGGTCCCCGGCCGGGGCACAGGTCTGCAGCGGGACGTCTGCTCTCGGAAGCTTGCTGGGAGATGAGCTGGAGTAGGGTTGTCGCTACATCAGATGTAATGTCTTGAGTGTGTTTTGTAGACTTTGACCCTGTCGCCTCTGGATTTACTAATGCAGAATCTGCCAGGAAAAAGACAAAAACTTTAGATCAGTGACTTTCATACACGAGCTACAGCAAATATTACAACAATTAAACAATAGATAACATTACTACTGTAAACCCTAATAAGTCAAACTCAAATTTATATTCATTTTTCATAAACCAAGAAATAGGTAAAACCTCAGCTTTTTGTTTTCATACTACAAAAACATGTTGAAATATTGAATAAGCCAATTCACACAAATTAAGCAATAAACAACTAAAGCTTATTAGTACTATTACGCTGTTTATTTAATTTTTTATTGATTAACAAATAATGACTTTGACGCAGTTCAAATAAAAAATTTAATTAAATCTAAATAGAAAAATGCACAAATGAAAATATGAAACTACTTGATTATTCTTCACTTACAAACAAATTATCAGCTTTATTTTCTCTTGGCACATTTAATATAATTCTGTTAAATGTATAACGAACATTTAAATATATCTTTGAAAATATTTTAAATATTTATGGTATAAATTATAGAGTATAAACTTTTTCACTTTTCAGAAAATGATAATTTTAATTATTCAAAAGGTATATAATTAGTAAGAGTTATGTGACTGGTGAATAATATAATAAACAGTGAATAATAAAGACAGCCTAGTAATATGTTAAAAACAACAAATAGTTTGGGTTTTGCTAATGTAGCAATTGGCAGAAAAAAACAGTGAGGGGTCTAGGTTTATATAACTTGCGAGATTTATGTAACATTTCATTAATTGGAAAGCCAAGTCTAATACATGTATACAGGACGCATGATGTCTAAAATGTGTGTTTATAAAGAAATTAACGAATTGAAGTAATTTTTCTCTATTATTAAGACTTATTTATTCCTGGAGTAAAATCAAGTTCTGATTTGGATCAGAAAATAGTTCTCTTTCAATGACCTCTAGCTGAATCTCAGTTAAGATACTTAGTTAATACATGATGCACCAAAAGCAAGAGCCCATGTCTGCATGGCAAAAATGCTTTAAAAAACAGTTGGACTGTCCTTAAGCTAATAGAGAAGTCGACCTGAAATGAATCCATGCTTGATACTTGACCTATTATTCATCATTTAGCCAGTTCTGCAGGAGGTGTGGGATAAAACACCTCCACACTGCTTTAAAAAACTAAGGAAAAACATTTATACTGACCTACAGGGATTGGCATGTTTTTACACATTTAAAAGTACAAATGTAAATGTTGGATAATTAGATTTATTGCCAAATTATGCAATAAACTGCGTAAACATCTCTATACAGCAGCAACAATTATAATAGTAGCAGTAGTAATATTAATAATAATAAAAGATTTACAATAATAATGATTCAGGAATGGTGCAATATAATTTGCAGCGCTGCACTTAGTCTTTAATTTAAATTTACAAATTGCTTCTTTGTTTATCTTTGTGGATTTCTAAATGTATATTATTGATTAATTTTTTATAATATTGTTAGTAATTGTTTATGATATTTAACTGTTATTATTATTATAAACGAAGCAAAATCTTTTGATTTCGTTTTAATTGTAGAGTTGACTTCATATATATATATATGGAGGTGAAGGTTTTGTTTCTTTAAACATCCAAGCTTTTAATCTTAAAGATTAATACATTTATGATTTTAAGAAAAGTCTATTCAATGGGTTCAAAGGAAAAGGTTAAAACTATGGATCATAACATTAGATTCTCTAGATGAATGTAAAAAAATTAAAATGGTGTTTGTATTTATTTAAGCTTTTGCAGTAGTTTGTTTAAATGGTCTTACTATACAGTAAGCTATACCTAATTAGATGTGTTGCTTTTGCACTAGTGAACCTCACAAATCACATACATAGAACATATCTACAAGAGTCTGGAGACTTTCATCAATGCAACAAATTAATAGTGGGATCTAACACAAAACAAAACAAAAAGCCTTCTCCATTGAGGCAAATATTTATAAGTGTGAGGACAAAATATGCAGTATAGCTATCATTTATTTGACACTCGTCTCACAGTAAGGCTTTATTACAGTGTGCATACACAGACCCCAAAGACCATGTGACAAGAGGGCAGAGAGAGAAATGAAATCGACCACTGAGGAACAGAGTGAAAACAAAAGTGTGTGCGCTGGAACACAAATGAGCTGGAGGGTGTCAGTGGGCAGGACAAGGTCAGCCGATCTTAATTAGACTTCATTAAACTGGATTACACCAGCAAAAGCTATAGAGCATCTCTTAGATGAGAACCAGTATCACTTACAAATAAATGGATGCATCTTATAAAATGTCAAGATTGCTGTATAAAATTTACTATAGTGTTAATTAAAAAAAATCTAATTCTTATTACTGTAATGCAATATATTCATATTTCTGTAATGCAGGTAAAGTGTACAATAATGAAATGTATACCATTATAATTTTTTTATTCTTATGACTAATGCAAAATACACATATAGCATTTCATATTATATATATATATATATAGCATTCCAGTAACAAGGATACATTTTTTCATTACAATAATGGAAATGAAATGAAACGGCCTTAATTTTTATGTAAATAAGGCAAAAAAAAAAAATCTAATTTAATCATGGTACTACTACAAAAGCAAAATGAAGTTCAATGCCAAATGTGATCTCGCCATGTTCTTGACAGAATTTTAAGAATCACCCAACTATGCTAAACCAATTCAGTACGAAAGAAGTACATTATGCGTGTAAGACAGCGGTTGGAGATGTTCCCTAACTTACTCCAGTCAAGTGTTGTTTTCTGAGTGTACTAGAAGAGAGACACATGAATAAAGATGTGTCCAAAATGGCTCTTTATTAGGACCGTTTAATCTGGATTTAAAAGAGTAACGCAAACACTGTAACCATCTCTCAAGGACTTGCAGTGTGTGCCAATAGATGAAGAGCTGCCACGTCCTGTCTGTGAGCAGATTTCTGCTGGGCACCGACGCACTGTGGATATTGTCCCTATGAACATAAAAACTAAATACCGCAAGACTGTAAAACTCAGTGGAAGTTCACCAAATGCAGAAAATAAACATCTGGGTTTTCAAATAAACATTACAATTTATTTCTCTATTCGTTAGTCTGCAGTCTTTCAACCATTTAAACATTCCCCCCTCTGTAAGATTTTAAGAAAACAACAACAACAAAAAAAAAGAGTGACATCTCTGCAAGAAAAGCGTATGGTTTACTGATGTGGGTTGGTCTCACATTTCGAGCCTGTGGTGTACCCTGTTAAGCTGCGGCCAATCACAGCATTCGACAACACAGGCCCCGCCCCCCATAGACTTAACTAACACTTGCCCTCGCGATCGCCGCCCATGATGGAAGCGGAGCTGCCTCGCGCAGCGCCCTCATCTGGCTGGACTCCATTGCTCTGGTCTGCACGCTCTGCCCCCGGCGCAGGGGCTTTTATCAGCTGCTCCAACAGGAGCGTGAGCAGACCAGCCTGGTCTTCCTGTGAGATCTCTGCCGGCTGCGGGACGCTAGAGGACTGGATTAAGGTGGAGAGCTGACTAAGCAGTTCGAGCTGCTGCGCGGCGTCTGGTTCAGGGGTGGAGGGGGCGGCGGGCGTTCTGGACAGCACTGATGTGGAGGCTTCAGAGGACGAGCTGCGGAGAAACTCGGCCATCTGTGGGATTCTTAGATTGTCTGTTTGACCCTGCAGCAGGTTCAGCAGCACCGCCAGCTCGCTCTGGTTCAACTGCTCCGCTGCGGCTCCCAAACCTGTGCCCAGAAATGGTTATATTGGAGTGCCATTTATGGAAAATAGGATGTTTCTCACCTTTCCAGTTACATACTGCAGTATTCAAACACTTGGAATGCACATTTCTGAAACAGTGAGGAAGCTGGAGGGATATGATCACTCCAAGACACTGCGACAGGATACTGAACCTGTAACAATCAACCCTTTTCACATTTACAGACTTCACAGTTCAGTTGGGTGAACTTATATAGTGCTGACTGAAACTAGAACCAATACACTTTTGGTTTCCATTTGTTCAAGTAGTAAAAGAAAAAAAAATCCACGACAGTGGCTTTCAAAATATGAAAAGCCTAGATTGCTAGTTCTGTAATTTAATGCCATGGTAGTAAAACAAAGTGTACTGTTATAAATGCATGTAAATGTAAAAAGTAAAATGTACACAAACTTAATGTACACGAACTAGATTTACCATGCTAATAACTCCGCAATGTGTAATCACAGTTTTGAAAAAGGTTCCATGCACTTAAGGATTTTATTATTATTTTTTTAAGAGGAAAGCAGCAACAATATTCACCGCTAAAGTAAAAACGCAACCCATAAGCCATTATTCAGGCAATCATAACAGAGGTCATCTGTATAAACTCAATGGTAAAGTAACAAATTGTGAGGAAACTGATCACGTATATTCCATTGACTATTCTGGTTCAAGAAATATTGATTGACATAAGTGAACATTATGTACAAAAAAAGATGTTAAAAATGAAAAGTATAAAATAGCGAATTAAAATAAAAGTACACACTTGCATTTAAATAACTTAAATGATTAATTCTGATGCTAGACTTACTATTATAGAGATAACGTGGCAGGACTTAAACTTATGCAGCATTGCTAGAAGAAGGATTTCTAACTTGCATTCATCAGCACTTCATTATACATCCAGCCAGTTTAAAAAGGCTGAGCACCTCTATAAGGTCCAAAGCTCCACTCCATTTTTAGAAAACGCTTAATTTCTTTGTATGACCAGTTTAAACAAACAGTCACTCCGCCCTGCTTCACCTGTATGGTGTAGTTCCTCTACCTGCCTATGATTTTGAGGTTTCCTGTCAAGGTATGGCCCACCTTCCAGCTCACTGGCTGTGATGTTTGCCGGTGCGGGATGAGCAGATGAGGGCGGTGGAGGTGGTGGACTCGGCGGCGGGCGGCTGTTCTCTCCTCCTGAAGGTCCTGCGGGTTCCTTTCGGGGAACTTTGGCTACAGGGAAATCCTCGGCCACTCCGCTTTGCCTCTGCCGCCGCCGCTTCTTGCTCCAGAGCTCATGACAGTCCTGCCAATGAGGCAAACTAAAAAGAAAAGCCACATAATTACAAAAAATATTATGAATGCATATTTACTAGTATAAACTGCCATCTAATTAGCTAGTCGTTTATACAGAGTTAATCTTCATTATATTGAATAGCCTAACAACATCTGATTGCAGCTGCATTTAAGCACATTTCCACAAACGTAGACGATTTAAATCACATAAGATGTGTTTGTGTGTGCACTGACTCAGGTGGTGGCATCTTGTTGGGCTCCACGTCACACAGAAACTGGCTGGCGAGGGCCTGCTCAGCTGTGCAGCGTCTGGAGGGGTCCAGCGTCAACATGTGGTCCAGCAGGTCAAGAGCAGAGGTGGGCAGACTACACACAGACATTGGGATTATAAAGGAAGTACTGTGTAAAGAATATTGACTAAAACCATTAGATAGGACTCTACTAAAAAGACAGATACATTTATGCATTTGGCAGATGCTTTTATCCAAAGCGACTTATACTGCATTATTAATATTCAGCAGCATAACAATGGCAAAACAATTTTGTTGTTGTTTTATTTTGCAGTGCAAAAGTTTTTTTTAATCTATAAGTTTGCTCAAGAAAGATGCATTAACTATCAAAAGTGACAGTCAAAACATTTATAAATGTTACAAAAGATTTCCAAACATTCCAGGTTTCCATAAAAACATTCATCAGAACAACCATTTCAATATTGATAAGAAATGTTTCTTGAGCAGCAAATCGGTATATTAGAATGATTTCTGAAGATCATGTGACACTGAAGACCGGAGTGATGATAGCTGAAAATACAGCTTTGCATTAAAGTAATAAAACAAATTTTTTAATATATTCAAATAGAAAACAATATTTCACAATCTTATTTTACTGTATTTGTGATGAAAGAAATGCAGTCTCCAAGTGAGAGACTTCAACACAGATCAAAATCAGTCAGAGAATGATGGAAGAGTTACAAAACTCAGGTTGAACTTACAAAGCGAATTCCTCCCGTAAGCGTCGTCTGTACTGTTTCTTGGGTCTCATGGTATTAAAGTACGGCAGCTTTATTACATCTGGCCAAGCAGCAGGACACGGACTACCGCACAAACGACTGACCAAAACAAAACACCCAGCAGATGAAGTATAACAGCATTTCACAAAGCCCTTTCCCCTCCTTCAGCATCAGAGCAACACCACATGAGCATCCAGAGATGGGGAGAAACGTACCTGATCAGCTCAAGCTGTAGAAGCTCTTGGTTGGCCTGGAAAATTGGTTTCCTAGTGAAGAGTTCTCCCAATATACACCTTTCCACAACCACAAAAAAGAACACAACATTATTGCATGATCAGCATCTGGGGTGTAAATGTAGATGGGCAATGTCTTACCCGCAACTCCAGACATCGATAGCAGGTGAGTATCTCTCCTCTCCCAGTAGCAGCTCAGGAGGGCGGTACCACAGCGTGATCACCTTATTAGTGTACGGCCGACTGGGAATGACCATCAAGTGAGTGTTATACACCAAAGCTTTTCAATCTCAATCATATTTACTGTTCCTGAAATCACATGTAATCTACAGAAACCTTAAAGCTGAAGGGTGTCAATTTTTGTGCCCCACAGTTCGATCAAACTACAGAAAGAGTGATAAAGTTTAACATTTACTTACCTTTCCTCAGAATTATAAAGACGAGCCAAACCAAAATCGGCAAGTTTGATCTGACCACTGTAAAAAAGAAACAAATAATGCATAATATATTTAACACTATTTTGTGAACAGGGCCACATTTTATAATTTTATTGCAAGATGCAGGTATTTGCAAATATTGGGTAAATGTTAGTTCATAACATCACTGTAAAAAACGTATTGATACACTGCTTCAGCATTTATTTCAGAGAGCACAACGTTAGTTAAGAATGTAAAAGATTCAATGTGACTAATTGACACAAGACTATAAAAATATATGGTTTATCAGAGTTTTTATTTTATATTAAAATAAAGTATTTTTATAATGCAATGCCGTTATCACTGCTTAGAATACTATAAAATACATTGCATTCCTTCTAAGAAGCCACATCATCTCACAGAAGGATTTATTTCAACTGAAGTTATATAGTGAGTTTGGAGGAAAAATATGTTATTAAATGTGGTATTTTCAAGTGCTTTCAGATGGAGAAATATTTCATCTAAGATTGTTTTTGCTTGTCAGTGAACTATGGCTATGTGTAGAAAATGCTGCTCCATCTGAAAGCAGGTGATGATGATTTACTGCTGATTACAGAACCGCTTTTACTAACAAAATGCACATGACAATCACATTCGATTAATTGTGCTGCCCTACATCCTTGCCAAATAAAATAATTTCTTAAAATTGAACGTCAGTGTAGCTGAACACATCATGTAAATTGTACGACACTAACAAGAGACCAACTTCATGCAATATATGAAAACAAACTGGTACCTGTTATTTAACAGGATATTAGAGCACTTGATGTCTCGGTGCAGAAAGTTCTTCTTGTGACAATAATCTAATCCCTCCATCAGCTGACGCATGAAGCTCTGTACATGCTCATGGGAGAAAGACACCAGTCCTGATTCAAGCAGCCCCATCAGGTCATGGTCCATGTACTCAAACACCAGGTAAAATGCACCTAGTGCACAAAAATACACACAGGTTAATACACAGAAGTAGGCCCAGAAAATTAGTGCAGCACTTCAGGAGAAGTCTAAAACTGAGTGGGCCACAAATATTCCCCTAACTCCAAGAGAATGTATTCACCACTGAAAAATCCCATGTTAAATACAAAAAGAACATGCAAATCCATTTAAACAAACCTTTATCCTTTTTGAAGTCAAGTGCGTCTTGTTTGTCAGTGACGATTTCTTTCATGTTGACAACACTGCGATGGTTGAGTTGTCTCAGGATCTTGATCTCTCTGATAGCAGTGATGGGGAAACCCTCCTTTTCGTTATCCAATCTCACCTTCTTCAATGCCACCAGCTCTCCTTTAGACACCAAAACATAACAGAAGGCTGTCAACACATCTCTTCTCAAAAACATGGATGTTTGCAATGGGGAAAAAGAGTGGTGCAATTACTGAGAATAAGTACAACCTTTCTAATTAAGAGCAAATAATTCTGCATTTAAAGCAAAGAAAATAAACTAGCGTTTTGACGTTTTTTTGCATGCATTTAACTGACCAGAAGTAAAGACATTTAAAATGATTACTATTAAGGAACATGCTAACATTTCGGAGTGCATTAAAACATTTCCACACTAGTTTCCTTCCAGTGTAAACCGCACACCTGTGTCTTTGTCCTTTGCCTTGTACACCTGACCGTAGGTTCCTTCTCCAATGATGCCGATGATGTCAAACTTGTCCACACAGCGTTTGCCCCAGTCAGTTTGAGTCTGCTTCGTCTCTCCATATCTGGCACAGCAAATCCTGCACACATTTGACAGACACTTGAAAACCTCTGCCATTTTTCTTGTCACTTTCTCTCATTCTACTATTTTCCAGAAACTAATGAAGCATTTCGGCATCCCATGACTAAAGTAATAACCCTGTTAAAGACTTCTCTCTTAAAGGTTTTAAAATGAAATCTCTTTTTCTTCCGTTTTAAAATAAAATTGCTTTTTAATTCATTTCACAAAAACAAAAGCTCAAGACTTGAATAGCTCTGCTCACAACTATGAATAAAATATGGAAATAACGGTCACTGTACCTTCTGATCACACAGCCAAAAAAATAATGCTCTTCTTCAGTATTTTTGTCTTGTTTTCCAGTGCAAACGTCAAATTTACTAAAAAAATATTTTCAAACATTTGATGGGCACCACTGGCTTCCATAGTATTTTTCTACTACGGAAGTCAACGATGCCCATCAACTGTGCAGATACTAAAATTGTTCAAAATATCTTCTTTTGTGTTGAACATAAAGAAACTCACACAGGTTTGGAACAAGCGGGGGGTGAGTAAATGACAATTTCAATTCTGGAAGTGAACTTATCCTTTAACACATTCTGCTCCGATTTAATACCTTTGTAAGACCTAAATTTACCGAACGGCTAACTAAAACCCTGCGTGTTTTAAAACATTTTCAAAAGAGGGTATTTTAAAACGCTTTTTGACGAAATAAATGCATCTTTGGTGAGCATAGGAGACATGTAATCCTCCCAAACCCAATGTGTTGACCATTAGAGTATGTGAACGTTGATTTCACGCAGTCATCTTGAGAAATGCCCTGAATGCTGAAGCGGTGGCACTTACTTTGGTCTCTTCTTGAAGGTTGGCTGCAGAAGCAGAGGGGATTCTCGAGCGGGGGACTGTGGAGGGGAGGGGTCTCCTCCAGGAAGTACTGGAGGAAGGGGCAACTCACTGAGAAGACGTGTCCTGATTTCTTTTTCCTTTTCTTTTTCCCTCTCCCTGTCCCTGTCCTTTCGTGATGACTTCTGGGAAAGACTGCTCTTTTTTGGGCTGAAACCGAGAAAAAAATAAAATAAAATCCACAGTTAAGTATTCTTTCTATGGAGGTAAAGCTATTCTTAAATTTGTATTTTATTTTACTTTTTTTTCACACAGCTCTAGCTAAAAGTAACTGAGAATATGAGAAATGAACATGGAATAAAATGTGGAATAACATCAAGCAGTAAAAGTCTGAGTCATTTAGCCTCAACACTGCAACGTGTCATACAACAGACACATATATGATGTAAAACTGTATTTACAATTCATACAAGCATTAGAGATTTGAACAAATCTAGACGCCAATATACAGAGACATGGGAAATCGTGGAAAAGCCAAATTCACGGTGGTGCATTCTGCATGGATAAGCACTACTCACATTTTCTGGCTATTCAGTTACACATTGCACCACGTAAGGTTTTTGGCAGGGAATTTATATCAGTGAAAATTTACACTAAAAGAAATTAACGCCAAGTAGTTGCTATTTACACTAAGTATAAATAACAATACAACAGGGGTGTGCGATATGACCATTTTTGATCATGGATGATAAAAATGTCTCCACGATCTGTTTTTGAATGGCGCTACAGAGCACGTTCGATAAGCTGCAGTTCTGGCGCCTTCGTCATAAACTGTACAACACCACATGTATTCACAGCAGTGTTAACTCAGCAGTAGAGTTACTCTCTTATTATTTGCATGTGCTTTTAAATGTTTCATTCGCATGCTGGTCTGGTCTTCACTTTTTCTGAGTGCCCCATACACCCGAAGCGCATACTTAAGCCTGTCAAACAGCACCTGATTATTGAACCAAGTTATCTTTTGCGCTAATACTGTCAAAACACACAAGCTTTAAATGTAGTAGTTGGTTATGTTTAAAATGAAAATAAACAGTTGAGAGAAAAACATACATGTGCCTATATATTAGATGCGTGCAAGTCTTAAAGGGACAGTAGGCCTATTAAACATCCAGCCAACTGTCATTACTGTCAAGGGATAGATCACCTAGAAATTTCATTTCTGTCATTATTTATTCACTGTCACATTGTCCCAAACCTGTATTCATTTCTTTCTTGTGCTGAACACAATTTGATAGCAGCAAAAAATACTCTGGAAGTCACTGTGGACCAGCAAATGTGTTCCACAAAATAGCTTTTATGTTCAGAAGAAAGAAACTCAATCAGGTTTAAAATCACTTTTGAGTGAGTAAATGGTGGTATAAAAATAAAACACTAAGACAATTGACAGACAGCTGACAGAATTTTTTTTTGGGGTGAACTATTTAATGTTAACAAAACACAAAGAGAAAAATCACTCACTGCTCTTGACTGAAGCAATATAACAGTTGCTTTAGGAATTAGTTTATAAAGTGTTTTATTTTTATATTCGTTCATTCAGTTTCTTGAAAGCTCCTGCTAAATACACCTATTTTACCTAGAAAAAGCACTGTTTTATTTGTATGTGTAGTTGTAATGTTTATCTTTGTCATTCTTTTACCTTTGTTATGAAAATAAGAACAAAGATTATCTTCACCCTCTTGGGCTCAAATTCTTGCCATTCTTTTTGTTACCTTGAAAGTCTTTGTTTGTCTTTATAATAGGGAAATTAGATTGGCTGTAATGCTCAGAAATTTTGCAAAATAGTAAAACAAACATGGCAAAGAATTGTGATAAAATCATGATATCTAAAAAAAACAAACAAAAAAAGTCATTTTTCCCATATTGCTCACTCCTACGATGCAAACAATTTGCAGAAGCATAAACCACAACAAATAGCTTGTAGGTAAAAAAATAAATGCAAATGCGGTTACATTGAATTCACAAAAAATGTAAACAGAAGATGAAACTATGCACACTAGTAAATAGCATGCGTAATGCTGGGTGTAGCTTTTGTCAACAAAGCTATTTGCCTTTACTACAAACAGACATCTCCAGGAAAGAACAGCTTGTCCTCAGCTTACACTCTATACAGCCCAAACATCCCCACACACATCTAGGATAAATATGTAAATGGTCAGGTATATATACGATTTGATCATGTGACCAAGAGTGAACATGTACAAATGGAGACAATGAACAAGTTTAAGTGTACTTAAGCACTTACACTTAAGTATAGCTAAAGTGTACTTGGGTCACTGTACAGTGTTTAAAAAAAAAAAAAAACATGAATGTTGCTGCATTAGATAACCAGATATCAGAAGCAAGTGTCATTAATTAAGGTAGCTCAAACACACTAAGTAAAACACAGGAAGAAAATCTTAGAATAATATGATCAAATACATTTACACCATTGAAAAAGAACTAGGACCATTAATATTCTGTGCCATTAAAGCTGAAAAGCATGGCAAAATAGCACCAGATGTGTGATCAAAACAAGGTCTCAGGCCCAGAGATATATAAAGTACTAGAGACCCATACTTGAGTAAAAGTACAAGTGCTCTATCAAAAAAGTGACTTGAGTAGAAGTTGAAGTGCTCTTTAAGCACCACACTTAAGTAGAAGTACTAAAGTATTCAAAATTTTTTGTACTTAAGTATTGCAAGTAGTCTATTTTAAAATTTACTACTCAAGTACTGAAAGTAAAAGTAGAAGTATTGTGTTATGTAGCTATTAAAGAAAGTAGTCAAAAGTTTGAACATATTGTTTTTACTATTTCAAATGATTAACCTAAAGGACAATCACAATTCCTTTGACTGTAACTTCTTGTAAACAAAAAAACGGTTACTAGGGTTAGTTAGCCCAATTTGCAAAATGATGTCATTAATAACTTACCCTCATGTTGTTTCAAACCTGTAAGACATTTGAGGGTCATTTAGAATTTTTTGAAGCATCGAAAATACATTTTTGTCCAAAAATAGCAAAAACTACGACTTTATTCAGCATTGTCTTCTCTTCCGTGTCTGTTGTAAGACAGTTAAAAACAAAGCAGTTTGTGATATCTGGTTCGCGAACGAATCATTCGATGTAACCGGATCTTTTTGAAACAGTCCACCAAATCGAACTGAATCGTTTTAAACAGTTAGCGTCTCCAATACGCATTAATCCACAGATGAATTAAGTTGTTAACTTGTTTAATGTGTCTGACACTCCCTCTGAGTTAAAACAAACCAATATCCCGGAGTAATTCATTGACTCAAACAGTACACTGACTGAACTGATGTGAAGAGAGAACTGAAGATGAACACCGAGCCGAGCCAGATAATGACTCGTTCACGAGTCAAGAACAGTTTCCGTCAGACGCATCCGATTCGTGAACCGAGGAGCTGATGATACTGCGCATGTGTGATTTAGCGTGAAGCAAACCGACACACAGAGCGTCTGAACTGAACTGATTCTTTTGGTGATTGATTCTGAACTGATTCTGTGTTAATGTTATGAGCCCAGGTGCAGTCAACGCCAATGACGCCATTGCATCGAGCGCAAAAGAATCGGTGAACTGTTTTCTTCAACTGGTTTATTGAATCGAACTGTCAGAAAGAACTAACGTTACTGGTCATCCGAGAACCGATGCCACCGGTTCTCGACTCGTGAAGGAGTCATTATCTGGCTCGGCTCGGTGTTCATTTCTCTCTTCACAGCAGTTCAGTCAGCATGCGCAGTCTTCTTTATCACTTGTTTCGCTCAATGATGTGCCAGCTTCATCAAACCTGCCATCTACAGTTCTGGCAGTGGTTTGTAATGGAATGATTCGTAACATTATTATAATTGTAACAAGTAACGATGCAGCACATAAAAAAATATCGGAGTAAAAGTATTAAACTCAGCGAAAATATGCACCGAAGTAAAAGTGGAAGTAGGAGAAAAAAATAATACTCTAGTAAAGTACAGATACCACCTTTTAGTTCTTAAGTACAGTAGTGAAGTAGTTCTACTTCGTTACTATACATCTCTGCTCAGGCCCAAAACAAACTGAATGCAAGAATGTGAATGCAAACACATCAGGCTAAGCCAAGCTTAATTTTTTGCATCACTGCATTTCGAAATATCAGACAACAAAGTGCAACACAAGTACACTTTCCATTTAGATCAACTAAGGTCAGTTTGAAGTAGGGCTGCACAATTAATAAAATTTCTAATGCCGATTACAATTATGGATGCTTAAATTACATAATCGTTCATAGAGGCAATTCATCATTTAAAGTCCACTTATGTTATTCTAATTTTAGATTTAGTATAACATTGTAATACCATTCATATTTTTACTTTATAATTTAAAGAAAGAATAAATCTGCTGTATTGGTGACATATGAGGCTAAATGCTATAGAAAAGCACTAAAACTTTTTCCGTTTTGAGATTGTTTTTTATATTGAATTACGGCATGAAGTTGTATCAAACAATGGTATAAATGTAAATTGTTATAATCGTAATTAATAATAATCACAATTACAAAGAAATAATCGACAATTATGATTTTTGTCATAATCATGCAGCCATAGTTTGAAGAGAATGAGCAATTTGCTTAAGGTTGTAATTAAATGCTTTTCTGACTTATTCTAGTATTATTTATAGACTTTAAATTTAATATTTTGCATTTAGCTTTTTCATTGTGGCTTTTTTATATTTTCCCTTCAGATTTTTTATTGAAAATTTTTTTTTAAGGTTTTTTATTTGTATATAACATATCAAATTTATTAAAATCAGTCCATTTATTTATTTCTACTATATGGATATAATTTATTTTTTATTTCAGTTTTAGTTTTTATTGCCAGTTTAATACTTTAACTTATTAGTTGCCAATGCATTTCTAATTTTCATTTATGCTTTCTTTATTGCAACATGAAAATATTACAAATATGTTTTTACAAGTTTTTTTGTCAGTTAATAAAAATAACCCTTAATAAAAATTAAATAAGGGTTTCAACCGCTGAAAATGCTGAAATATTTAAAGAGCCAGTAAGATGAAGTTTCTAAGCTTCCTATCACTGTTTATAAGTCCTGTACATTAGGTTTAAATCCATCCAAGGTTAAAAAACATTGTCATTTTGTCAAAATATCATTTTAAAATTACCTCAATTCTCAGAGTTCCCAAATGGTTCACGCGAAGCTGTTCAAAAGATTCAGTTTCCTTAAACCCCACCTTTCGGTAGCATACTGTGTTCTGATTGGTCAACTAACATAGTCAGGTTTGATTGATTGTTCCGCACACACCTCCACGGTAAACTATGCGTTATCCTCTGTTTGGGGTGAATTATGTCTTATTCCTCTCATCGCGAAGCAAACAGTAAAATAAAAAAAACTTGAACAGTCTCGCTGCTTTTTCTTTTGTGTGGGTGTATTCAAGCCGCGCGCTTCAGTTTGAATCTGAATAGTGCGTTCAGAGCGAGGGCGTGGTCACATTTCATATAATGAAGGGAGACGTGAAAAACAGACATCGGGTTGTTTTCATATGGATTACTTTAACACAGAATATCTGTTTTCGGCAGCACTTGTTTAGTTTTAAAGTAGACATGTCAAGCTTTCTATAGATATCTCATGTCTCTTCGTTGAGTATTCACGGAGTTACACTTCATTTTAATGACGTGTTTGTACATGACGATCAGCGCAGACAGGCTGCAGACAGCACACATACTGATAAGACGCTTGGGAGAAAACAGACACATAACTTCATAATCATACTTCGCGTTGTGATTCGGAGATGCTTGTTGGTCCAAATAAAGTTGGTAATGAACCCTCTTTTATGGCCAAACGCTTTGAAAATCCTGCCTTGTACTCACCGAGATTAGAAAAGTTGGTGAAATGTTGTGAAATGTTGTGAACACAACAAAAGGGATTTGTTGTACTGCTCTGGTATTGTGGTAAGAGTTAATTTTAGCCATTGGTTCTTCTGATTTTCATTCTTTGGCAGTGAAAATAAAACAAACTGGCCTTTACAATTAAAAACACACTGTCTCCTTGACATGATGCTCTCACACTAAACAGAGCGTCTGTGTTGGGGGGTGGGTCAGGTCAGTGTTCCGTTTCTCCCAAGACGGTAGGCGGAGATTATTATGCAAAGTGTTCCTAGTGACGTACATAGAGATGAGCAAAAGATTTGAAATCTATGACGACTCGTTTCAGCGATTCAGAGTCGACTCCTTACTTTAGAAGCCAATAACTTTATAAATCGTGTACTTTTTGTTTTAATTACTTTGCACATTGTTTACACTGATGGACAGCTACATCATACACTGTAATACAGGTAATTTTTGATTTCCCATCTGTGTGGCTCTTTAAAATGCATGCACTGATAAAATCAATCACAATAAGATCTATAAAATGCATTTAGAAAAAAGGTAGGATGTCTTTTCTTTTAATGCCAACTTTAAAAAGCAAGTTTATTTGTATCACCCTTGAGCACTGAAGTTTATCCCCAGAGCAATGCAAGAGCAGGATCTGCATTTGCAATACATCGGGCCAAATATATGAGGTCTGTGTTCACATACTTGTGTAAAGAACGCTTCTCTATGAAGTGTCTCTGATCAAGACTCACCTGTCTCTGCAGTCTCCCAGAAGAAGTGGCGGCAGGGGAAGAGGTGGAAGTGTGGAAGTCTTAATCGTGTGTGCGGGACTTTGTGTAGATCTTTGTTTGGGGCTTTTCGTGCGAGAGGAAACAGGTGTAAGAGGTGCTGAGGGTGGAGGAGCAGGCGGAGGGCTGTTTAGAGGTAGAGGTGGAGGGGATGAGAGAGGAAGAGGAGGAGGAGGAGAGTTTGCAGGGAGAGGCGGAGGAGATGAGAGAGGCAGTGGAGGTGGACTGGATAACGGGAGAGGTGGTAGAGGAACCGCAGCAGGTTCCTCCGCAGGATCAGTGTTTGGAGGTGGTGAGGGCGGTCTTTGAGGCTCAGGGGGCGGGGCTGTGTCTAGAGGTGGTGCCTCAATGATTTTCACCGGCGCATTTGTGACGTTGGACGCGTTGGGGCGGAGGGAGGGGGAGTTTTTGGCGGCAGCCGCCTGACGTTCCTTCTTTCTTCGTGTCAGTTCGGCCCCCAGGCTTGAGGTGATCGGCAAGCGTGAAGATGAAGGGGAGCGGCTGCCTGGTCGACTGCTGTGGGAGGAGCCTCCACTGGCTCCTGTGGAATACAAAGAGTGTTTCTTAGTGCGAGAACGGGAAGAGGAGCGGCGAGAGGAGGAGTAGTGAGGAGACCGGCTCCGGGAACGCAGAGAAGGCCTGGGGAGGGGAAACAAAAAATAGAAAGGTTTTTAAATCAGTTATCCTTAAAGACATAATGAAACTTAAGCAGCATCAGATCATCACCTTTTCTTACATATTGTGATTTTCTTACATATCATGCATTTGGGTGTAATGGATTATGGAAAAAGAAAAAAAGAAAAACAGAGTGAGATTTGCGATTTTGATATGTTGGTTTTGCATTGATGAATTTGATCTTGCAACAGCGGGGTTTTAAGTGCCGTTTACGTTACACTTCATTCTATTACGGAAGAGCACAACGTAAGCTCGTGTAAAGACGTTTCACATTCCGCTGTCTTCCAAAGGTCACGTTCGGTGAACTCTAACCTGTATATTTATATTACGTGAAGCTGTGTGACGAACAGAAGACTGATACATCACAGCGTGACCTTGTAATTTAATTCAAAGACCATAAATTTAAGACTGCGGCAGTGTTGCATGAAAGTCGAGAAGATTTTCTGTTTCTACATTTGGATTCGTTATCTTTGTTTTTCAAAAATGCTGCAGCGTGTGAGGTCATCTTAAGACCACTGCAGTGTCTGAAGTTATTCTGCATGCTCAAAGTCTAATGTGACCATTGATTTAAGGAGTCTAAACAACTGGAGAAGACCTGCATACATCAACAGAGAGAAGTCTGTCACTTTCACCAAAAGGTCCAGTTCTGACATTTAGAAAACAGAAGTGGTGAATTTTTATTTATTATATTTCTTCAGGTTAACTGTGAACAATGTAACTCTTTGAACAACAAAAAAACAAAAATGTTTGAGTATCTAAACATGCTGGGGTTGTTCATGTGTGGGCAGTCAAATGCATCCAAAAACAATTTTTTTTCAGTCCTTAAAATGTAAAGCTTTATATATCCTATAGTACACAATGCACAGAATCTGTTATGACAGTACAAGGTGTGTGCTGGTAATCAGCAAATTAATGCCTTCGAGGGGTAACCCAACTAAACAGAAACCTGTAACACAGGAATTATGGCATTGGCATGTAGACGTCAATGCAAGATCTCAGTTGTTGTGAATAGTGATGATGAGCAACAGCATGTTTTCCAAAGCAAATATGCAAATGTAAATGCCATAAGGCTGACTGTCTAATGCACTTTTCAAACAGACTTTTGTTCAAATAAAATCCATTAGGACTGAACATTAGGGATGCACCGGTTGACTGGCCATAAATCGGCCATTTTTCCGGAAGTAAATGTCAGTTTTGTATAGGATGATTATTTTTATCTTACCTTAAAATAATAGCCTTAAAATCAGCTTAAAATCATTCATCCAATTTTTTTAATTGGATGAATGAAACACTTTGCATCTTTGTTTTATTCCCACCAACATTATTTGAATTTTACATAGGAATAATTTATTTATTTATTTACTGGTAAAGACCTTTTTTTAAAAAAAAAAACAAATTAAAAAACTTAAATACTGAACGCTGATTAAGAAACCTCTAAATGAATATGTGTTGATTGTGTTGTTTCAGTTATTGCCTTTAATTTCACATGGTTACAGTTAATCTTTTCATTTAAGGCCAGTTCTATAGTTTCAACCCAATTGAAAAACAAAATCTAAATGCTGATGTCTGTACCATCTCTGTTTGTATTGAATGTAGGCTACTAACTGTGCACTTACAACAACTGTGTAATTTCAGATGGTTACGGTTATTGTTTTCAATAGGTAAAAGCCAGTTTGGTCTATTAAATTCCAAATAAGCAACTTGTTTATGCAAACTTTCGGTTGCACTTTATTTTACAGTATGTGTACTAACATGTACTTATAGTGTACTTACAGTGTATTTATCTAAGAAAGTTCTGGTAATACAAGGTAACTACATGGGGTAAGGTTAGGTTTAGGGGTAGGTTCAGGGTTAGTACCTTGTAATTACATAGTTATTGAAATTACTATAATAAGTACATAGTATGTACATGAGAAACAGGAATTGGTATCGGCCATGAAAAATCATGATCGTGCATCCCTATTGAATATCATGCTATAAATATTAAACCCTTTACTTTTAACGGATAAAACAGTAATTACATAAACCTCTGCTTATAAATTCACAGTTGATAGCTTATCAATACTGCAATTTAAAGCATTATCAATGAATTATTAGTATGCTGATAACAAGCAGGTCCAAACTTTTGTTTCTTACACAGGTAAAAACACATTAATCTTCTACAATAAATATTTATTGTTATATTGTGACAAAAAAAAAAGTTGTTTCAATAAAGCATAAAATTTGTGCAATGCTTAAAACGATAATTTGATAATGTAAGCGGTCTATAATGACTTAACTAACTTAAGCCTATTACTTGAAACAATATGATGTGCATAAAGTTACTGAACACTTTTATAATCTGGACACCGAGGTGCCATTGAAAGGAGATTCATTTTATTGCTTTTGTAGTTTTGGCAAACAAATACTAGATTTTTTGCCTACATTTAGCGGATGCATGAAATTTAGCTTTCAAAATCCTTCTCTCTTATGAAATAAGCATCACTGGGCAGTGTCAGGGAGTTACTAGATACATATAACTAAATGACGTAATTGAATTAATGTAATCCGTAACAGTAACCAGGAAAAAATATATAATTAAATTAGATTTACTTAAGAAAATGTTAACGATTACAAAGGAGGTTATATTTTGTCCCACATAAAAATACAATTTCTTTCTTTCATAAATTCATATTTTAGACTACTCTAAATTAAAATATGAGACACCAATGTTTCCCAAGTTTAGGACGCATGCTTATTATTCAACTGGTTTATTTCCTATTATGTATGTACTTGCTTTAATTTCAGGATTAATTTGATTTATTTATTTCTTCTCCAGAGCATTTTTAGCTGCCAGTGTTTCCGGTCACAGATATGCAAAGATTTAATTTCAAAAACAGTATCATAGCTATTAAACAGTTTCTGGTTATGGCTTTAAATCTGTATTCAACCTCAGAATGATCTCAAAGTAAAAAGAGGTGCTAAAGTAAAAATTAAAAATTAAATTAAATAGTTATAATCTATATAATCTAGATATATTATAATCAAAGTGCTGAAGGATTTCGAAAGTTACAGTAACCAGTGTGTACAGTAAGGTTAACCCTGCCTGGTTTACGTGTTTGAAAATTATTAATACCGGTAGTTGAAAAGATTAGTAAATCAAATGTAATCAGTTACACTGATAAGGTAATTAAAATACATTTTCGACATTTCCAATGCAATATAACGTGTCCAGAAACCTCTGGAGTGACTAAATGATGCACATGGCCTGTCTGATCAGGGTGTGTTGGCGTGCTTTCTCACCTGGACACTGGACTGGTGCTGGATGAGCGTCGGTTACCGTAAGGACTGCCAGGTGAGTGTTTTCTGCTCGCATACGGACTTCCATCCTTCTCGGGGCTTGAGGACCTCCTCCTCCGATAAGGGCTCTCGGACCGCTGTCTGCTCCGCCTGGGAGGCTCCCTGTACGGACTGCGCTTGGACGAGTAGCAGCTGTTCTCGAGCTCCGCAGCGGAAGGACTGTCCGCTCCGCTTCTCCTGGACGGACCCTTCCCTTTAGGGCTCGACTTGTGGCTCTTGACGGGCTTCCGATGGCTGCGGTCCTCCTCATATTCCTCGCTCCTCCGCTTGTCTTTGCGAGATTTTGACGAGCGGCCACTTTCCTTACTGATGGAGGAGGAGGCGGAGGAGGCGCTGCTGACAGCGGACTGCACCGCGCCCGATGAGAGAGAGTCGCCGGGCCTTTTGCTCCCTGACTCACCTGAGCGACTGGATGTGGATGCAAGGCACTCAGCTGAACTAGACGTCTCCTTCGCCTTCCTGCGAGTGTCTTTGCTCGCTCTGTCCCGGTCTTTACTGCCCTTCCTGACGCCACTCTCTGCCCCCTCCGCGGACTCCCTGACCCGATGCGGGTCTTTGGGTTTCTTCCGGGAGCGCTTGTGTTTATGAGTCTTGTTCTCTTTCGCAGTCCCCGTCCGCGCTTCACCGTAGTCCTGCCGCTCTACGCGTTCAGCGTCCCTGCTGTCCGCCGGTTTCCCGGTGGCGGGGGAGTCCAGGAACGTGTCCGAGTCCGAGCTGATGTCGTCGTACTCCACCAGAGGCTTGATGGCGCCCACTGCTGGAGGCGCGGCGGGAGCGCACGCGGAGCCGCTTTCGGCCTCGTGTTTGGATTTATTTCGTTTGTGCTTGAAAGAAGTGGACGAGCTCGCCGTCTTGGTGGGATGCCTACCGGAGCCCGTGTGCACAGACTGGCCTTCCCCGCCGCCGCCCGCCTGCTGCTGTTGATGGTAGAGCGATTCAGCCTTCCTCTTGGTCCCATGCAGGCGGTCTGATCCAGGCATACCTCTGTCCTCCGGAGATGCGGACCTAAGTGGTCAAGACAGCACATGAACAGCACAAACCGCTCAGTGTTGGGTAAAAGTGTGAAATCTTTCCAGACGGGAGACTCGGAGTGAAGCAAAACAAAGATGCGCGAGCTGTTTGACGCGCAGAGGTTATCCACGAGTCATCCCCGCTCCCGTGTCTTCTCCGAATCGCGTCGAAAAATATCCAAGAGTATAAAGCCAAAACCAAAAAATTATTTTGTAACGTTGTTGTCCTTCACTATGGCATCACTGGTGGTTTCCAGGGTGCCTCGAGCAGCGCATTGCGCTCGCGCCTCTCGGCTAGCTTTAGCTAAGCTAGCGTCCCTCGAAAAGACAAAAAGAAAGCAGAAAAATAAAGGCTGTCCTTGTTTTAGATTGTTTATCCTTGTTCGATATCAAAGCCTAAACAGGCGTTTGACTCTCCTCGCACACGGTTTCTGAGCTTTGAAGCGGTTAAACTCGCTGTGTAGGGATATTGTCCCACATAACTGAAAATAAAACTTGACCCGCTTGCTTCTTGTTCACATATTCGCTTTAATGTTCAGTGTAAACTCTCTGTAGTTTCACATTCATCGCAAATGATCACATATTTATGTGTTGAAATTGATTCCAGTTCACTTGAGCGGCTCTGGAAAGCAACCAGACCTAGAAACTGGGCGATGTTCGTGGATATAAACCCCTCCACGGCCCTGAATTCAGAGAGAATTCACTTCATCCATTGCAGCCGAAATTATGCGCAACCTCTTCTGCGCATGCGCGGGTGTAGCCCCTCCCACGGAAAGGGAAATACCACAGCTGTTCGCTCGGTTTCCTCCTGGATAACGCATTTTCACAGAAATACTTTAATGTGTTGTATGAAAGTAGTAAAGAAAACTGGAAACAAATAAAGTTATTAAATCGCTGCTTGCTCGTTGCTTCTTTAGAACAAGCTCGCTGTCAATCTTAATGGTAACTAGGCGACAGCCAATCAAAAGCAAGCAAGTTTATCCCGCCTTCAGTCGCGCTTCACTTTTTAATTTCTTATTGAAATGTGTGTGTATATATATATATATATATATATATATATATATATATATATATATATATATATATATATATATATATATATATATATATAAAGACCTTTAAAAACATTATACAACTGTATTCGATTTTTTTATGTAATGATTATTCAATAATTGTTATAATATATAAAACAAAAGACGAGTTAATCACCGACTTTATTTTATTGTATCAGATGTAACGTTACAGACTCTTCTTTAGCGTGCTGAACGTTAGTTGCATAATTTCTGAGCAAACCTGTGATCACAACATGAAGCCTTTAAATGTTAATGCCAATTTTACACGACTCGTCACTTATAAACACAGAGAATGCGTCCTTTAAATTACATTAACAATATGATGAATTTCCATGAATCGTAGAACAACAGTGGCCCGAAAAAAGTTCTGCATTAATAAATGCATTATGCAAACATTATAGTTGTCTTAGTCTTATGCAACAACAAAATTTAATACTGTATAATTTCACCTTCGTAAGCATGTATGCCGGGTTTGCAGTTGATTAATTTTAATGTAGATATCCGTGTATTTTCCAGTCTGTTGTATTTTCAAATGTTGACGTCGCGCGGAGATGACGTCAGATTGTGTTCCCCACTGGCCGCTCGACCGCACGTCAACGTCGCCGCCATATTGGAGCGGGCAACTCTCATAACTCTCACATCAGGAAAGAAGAAAATCTTACCTGACTAATCGACAGATTGGACACCTACAAACCGTCACACGATAATAAAAACAGATCTCGGGGTGTTATCTTTCAGAGGTAAAACTCAGCTGTTCTTTCTCGATGTTTTTTGGTCATTTTTAACATTATGTTGCCAGTGTCAGACTATTAATAAATAGCTAGCGATATCGCTAACGTAGTTAGCAGTGAAAGCTGAGACTTCATAAGAATTCAAAGTTTAAATGAATTCTTATTACGTTTTAACTTATACTGCCGTTTATATAATAAACTAAATGGTGTTATGAGCACAATATACAGAGTGAGCCCTTTGACTGTCTAGATTAATGATGGAGCTAAATCTTCTCTCTTTAATTTCACTACCGTTACTTTTTTACGAAGATGAAGTGGTAACACTTTAGAATACTAGTCCTTTAGTTAATGTTCGTTAATTCATTAACGAACATGAACAAACAATGAACAATACATTTACTAATGTATTTATTAATCTTTGTTCATGTTAGTTAATGAAAATACAGTTTTTCATCGTTAGCACAACTTTTGATTTAAATAATGCATTAGTAAATGTTGAAATGAACATCAACTAAGATTAATAAATGCTGTAGAAGGATTGTTCTTGCTTAGATCATTTTAACTAAAGTAGTTAACTAATATTAACTAATGGACCGTTATTCAAAAGTGTTACCGATTAAGTTTATCATTACTTGATAAGGATTTCATTGCTTTTCATAAATCTGTGAACTTATTTTATGTATTCTTTTTTTCTTCCCTTTTAGTCATTTGCAAACAGGACAAGGACAGCCTTAAGGAAAGCTGAGGAAACCTGTTCTCAGAGACAAGACTATACCTCCCTAGACTAGTGTTGTGTTTGTACTAAACACAGAGCAGCCCTGAATGAATCGACAGAATGACCCAGCTCATATTCTAAAGCGATTAAAAAACTGCCAAAGGTGAAAACTATTGTTTTTCTTAGCCGCTGACAGATATTTGTTCTTGTTTTAAACATGAACTCATTTATATTTCAGTTAATGCTTCTCGATGTAAGGATGTTCAGATATTTGAGCTGGAAAACAAGAGGAAGAGCATCATTCTCTGTGGTGAAGAAGAACACCATGACCTTCATCAAATTAAAATCTCTCGTGTTTGTGTCTGAGTCGAACTGTGACAGGTAAAAGAAAAGAGTAAAAAAGAAACCCTGGACAATCTTCCTAAAACATACGTCTGCAGGAACCTTGATGATTATAAATATGCTTTATCTTTATCACAGTATAATTTAATCAAGCCTCGTGTTTTCAACTCCATATTTATACTGAAAATAAAAGTAGCTGTGATCTTATTCTAGTTAACAGCTCTGAAATTGAGTGACAGCTGATTGGTTGATTCACAAATGTCTTCACACACAAACTGCTTTATATTCAAGATATGATATCAAGATTCATATTTAGATTAACACTCATATAACTGTATTGTCTGTGTGAGAGGAATCAAGCAATCAAATCCTGCGATCGTTTACTCTTCCTCAGCCTGAAAAAGTTTTTTTTTTTTCTTCTGCTGAACACTAAAGATGTTTTTTTGAGAACAAACAGTTGACGGCACCCATTGACTTCTATGCTACAGGAAGAAATACTATGGAAGTGAATGGGTACCATCAACCGTTTGGTGTTTAAAGCATCATCTTTTTAGCATTCAGCAGAAGACAGAAACTCGTACAAAAAAATATATAATTTCTACATTTTATTTTAAAAAATAAATATGTAAAATAAGAACACACAGTTAAACTTTTATTCCTAACTAGTAATTCCCAAAGCAACCAACTATGTGTCATTGTTGTTAACTAAGACTGAAACTACTAAAAACAGTTTTCTGTAATTGACATAAAGCTAAAATAATGATATAGATAAATCGTGTAAGCTACTACTAAGTATTGTAGAAACTTAATTTTCTGTAAAGTTACTTTGCAATGATTTGTAAAGTAAAAATTACTGAAATTAAAGTAGTAACTTTTTACAAAAAAAGTTGAAATGCTAAAATTATTAAAACTGATATAAACATAAAGGCAAAAAAAAAAAAAAAACTAATTCCTAAACATCAGACTGCAACCATGAGGCTAAAAGCTATGCTATGTGTCACTCTGAGTAAGTGCTGTAACAGTTTATAAAGACATTGATGTTGTTTGGACGCCAGAACCGTCTGTCTGTGTGTGTGTGTGTGTGTCCACCTGGATGTTCCCGTGTTTGGCTCCTGGGATGATCTGAATCCTCTCATAATAAATGATTATAAATCTTATAAACTTTTTGTTGATCTTTTTGTTGTTTTTGTTGTGTTGTTTTTTATCCTTTTATCCTATATATTTTATGTAAGTCGCTTTGGATAAAAGCGTCTGCTAAATGAATAAATGTAAATGTAAACTTATCAAATTATAGCTTTGTTTCCTTACATGAATATCGAAATATTCAACTCAAATAAACACTTGTATGGTGCAGTATTAGAATTAGAATTTAATTTGGGGTCCTGAACTCCGAAGCCCCGATCAAATGATTCGCGAAGTGCGGAGTCCTGATCTTAATCAAATGTTTTGCAAACTCGCTCCGAAGCCCCAATCAAATGATTCGAGGAACGCGCTTCGGAGTCCCGTCCCGACCTGAATCAAATGTTTTGCAAACTCCGAATCCCCGATCAAATGATTCGAGAAACGCACCTTGGAGTCCCAATCTGAATCAAATGTTTTGCAAACTCCGAGCCCCGATCAAATGATTCGAGAAAGGCACATCGGAGTCCCAATCTGAATCAAATGTTTTGCAAACTCCGAGCCCCGATCAAATGTTTCGCGAAACGCGATTCGGAGTCCCGATCTTAATCAAATGTTTTGTGCCTTCCAGGTTTGCGTGGAAAAGTTGTGGAGACGTTAAATCACGCGTCAAAACGGGATGTTTGTATTGCAGAGCAGTAAATGTCAAGATGGTGACTTATATTAAAAACAATAACTTATATTAAAAGCTTAACGGCAACTATAGATATTAATCAAATATAGTATGTTTTATTTGTATTGTTAGATGTATCAAATGTTATACATTATACATTTAATGTAGCACATGGTAGCAGTTATGCTAACAGTCGAGCAGGTAAGTGAAGCAGTGCTTTAACAATTTTTGCCATCTCCCTTTTATACTGCTCTCTTTCTGGCTTAGTCACACAAAATTAACAAAGACATTTAAACTCATCCTATTTTGTTTCAAAAATTTGTCTCTAAACCTCTTTTCTCTTTATTAAAACTTGATCTAGTAGCCTACATGATAGAATCAAATGCTTTGCAAATTGGCTCAAAAGACCTGATCTCAAATGACTCGCGAAACGCGCTTCGGAGTCCCGATCTTAATCAAATGTTTTGCAAACTCCGAAGCCCCGAATAAATAATTTGCGAAACTCGATTCAGAGTCCCGATCTGAATCAAATGTTTTGCGAAGTCGCTCCGAAGCCCAGATCAAATGATTTGCGAGACGCACTTTGGAGTCCCGATCTGAATTATTTTTTTTGCAAACTAGCTCCGATGCCCCAGTTAAATGACACCTGAATAATATATTCAGAAAAACTAGTTCTGCATCATAAAATCTGTTGTGTTGAGCCCTTAAAAATGTTCCTTTCACAGCTTAAGTATGAAATGGACAACATAACACAAAACATTTTGAAATAAATAAATGAAAGCAATCTGAATTATTCAGAATCAATTTCGAGAAACATACATAAATACATACATATACATATGTATGCATGTGTAAAAATGCTGTTTAAAAATGAAATCTATGTTATCATGCTAAGGAGCTGACTGAAAGCCGGACTCCAGCTAGGCTGCATGTTTTCAACAACAAAAAAAAACATACAGAGAATCACTTAAGACACTTTGCTGTAGACCCATTCCACATAATAATATTTATTAAAACCGTAAGTTAACATGTAGGAGCTTGCTGCATGAATCTGTGAGAAGGCTACAGTTTACAAATCCATGGGAAGGGATTGCGAATGTGTGCGAGCAGATTATGAATTTGTGGGTACAGATTCAAAAACCGAGATTACAGATTACAAAATCTGAGAGCACAGATTGGAAATTCGTGGACTAGGATAGGACATTCGAACCAGAAAGACACAGCTTACATTACATATTACATATTTTGTCTTTATGCTCAACTAAAGTGAAATAATGAGCATATTTCCACTTTGAGAAACTCATGTTGCTCTCGCCTTGACTCGCCATGACTGCTGCACATACTTGAATAAACAGAAACACGCCCACAGTGCGTCTTTGTGTTTACAGTGGTTGGCATCCACCAATCCTACAATGCGTCGCTGCTGCAAACAAGTTAGGTTGCACTTCAGTCAAAAATAATTAATTAAAAAAAAAATTAACGGACAAAGCACCATATGGTAACGGTAACAGAGTTAATTTATTTAAAAAGTAATGCCTTACAGTATTAGTTACTGTCAAAAGTAACTGCGTTACAGACTTACAGTGACGCATTACTGCTCAACACTGGACAACACTCTTAGAAAAAAGGGTTCATTGAAGTTCTATATAGAACCATAGGGTTCCCGAACCCGCTTTGAACTCCCGAACTGACTCAAATGATTCGCGAACCCGCTACGAACTCCCGAACTCATTCAAATGATTCGCGATCCCGCTCCGAACTCCCGAACTGACTCAAATGATTCGCGAACCAGCTACGAACTCCCAAACTGATTCAAATGATTCGCGATCCCGCTCCGAACTCCCGAACTGACTCAAATGATTCGCGAACCAGCTACGAACTCCCAAACTGATTCAAATGATTCGCGAACCCCAAACTGACTTGTTATGTTATGGTATATTCATATTATACACATAATTTTATGCTATAATAAATGTATTATATCACATACCGGTATGTTATTGTACCATTGTACACGCTTTTCATATTATTCACTTTACTTTAAGTTGTAGTCTACTACATATACTTTTTAATATAAAATATAACTTTACTATATTTCTACTGTGCACTGTATCAGTGCATATTTTCCTTTTCAATGGATCCATAGCCTCATCAGTTACATGTTATTATTTGTTGTGGAGTTCATCTATAGTGCAATCAAAATGAAAGCAGACTACAAGTGTGTCACTTTTTGATTTGTATTTACTTGTTTTATTAAATTTTCTAAACGATAGTAAATTATTAGTGTTTAAAGATGTATTATTTAGAGTTGTGTTCTGACCTGAGAAACAAGAAAGAGAGAAACAAAAATAAAGAAAAATGTTGCGATTGAACACAGAGAAAGCATTAAAACAACTACATATCATGTAATGTACATTCAAATTACATTACATGAATATGTTACAGTTATACTAAATCAACAGATTTGCAAACCGAAAAAATCAACGAAATCAACAAGTGAGACAAATGTGAGCTTTCAATTAATAATTTTCCAAACTTAACTAAATAAATGGAGGCAAAGTTTTTTAACTGCACGTTGATCACAAACCTCTGAAATCGGTTGATAAATGTGAACGTTATCGTGTTTTTATTCAGTAAAGCGAAATTATGGAGAAAATTATTATTATTCGCCCAGCATTCTGTTCAGTTTATATGTTTCAAATTAAAAGGCCATCATGAATTGAATAGTTTCACATTAAATCACATATGTTAAACATTTATATATAAAGTATATTTTATACAAGTGCAATAACAAGTCTCAGTTAGCTTAACGCAGTACACGTAGCAAGGGTTTTTAAAAAATACAAAAAGCAAGCTAGTGTTAGAGGTCTTTTTGTATAATTGGATAATAAGTAAAAAGAAACTAGATAGAATACAAAAATATTAGAAAGGAGGTTAGATTTTTTTTTAAAGAATAGAATTAGAATAGTGATTGCTAAAGTTAGAGGATCAAATAAAGATGGAAGAGATGGCTTTTTAGCTAGTTCTTGAAGATGACTAAGGACTCAGCTGCTCGGATTGAGTTCAGGAGGTCATTCCACCAGGAGGGAATATTTCATTTAAAAGTCTGTAAAAGTGACACTGCTTCTTTGGGATGGCACAATCAAGCTTCTAGAGGTCACATAAGTCTGAAGTAATACATTTAAATGGGTGCAGAGCCAGCGGTGGTTTTGTAAGCAAACATCAATGCCTTGAATTTTATGAGAGCAGCTATTGGTAGCCAGTGCAAATTGATAAACAGAGGTGTGACTTGCATTCTTTTCGGCTCATTAAAAATTAATCTTGCTGCCGCGTTCTGGATTAATTGTAAATGTTTGATAGAACTGGCTGGAAGACCTGCCAAGAGGGAATAGTCCAGCCTGGACAGAACAAGAGCTTGAACAAGGAGTTGTGCAGCATGTTCAGAAAGAAAGGACCTGATCTTTAAGATTTAATATTTATTCTGTATTGATTAGAGGATTATTTGGTAATAATCTCTCTCCCTCTCTCTACACACACACACTCAAACACAGATAGATAGATAGATAGATAGATAGATAGATAGATAGATAGATAGATAGATAGATAGATAGATAGATAGATAGATGAACCTTTTCATTATTTCTAGAACAGAAGTGCAGCAACTTTCCTCTGAATATTTTTTGTTATTTTTTATTTTTAAATCTTCATTTGCAGTATTTTACAATTATAACTTCATACATATTTTAGATCGGTGTCTTTAGGATGTATACAGTCAGGAGGTAGTTCTCTAACATTCGTGTCTGAAAATAAAATCTAGAAGATGTGCAAGATTTCAGTTTACTAAAGCATTCCATTTGGCCACATAAATACAGTGTAAACAGCTAAAATGTGTTATTGTGATTATAATATTAGTAAAAAAAATATTTTGGATGTTCTCAAATTATTTTCTCTGATCTAACTTTTTAATGTGATAAGTGTAACCGTGTTGCCGAACCATTCAATAGTGTCGTTTGTTTGGGAAAACGCTGCCTCGTGTTACCACCACGATTACGTCAAATGACATAGACAATCTTTGGGTTCCTATTGGCTACTAGCGTCGGAGGCGGGGCTAATCCCTCAAAACCGGAAATGAGCATAACAATAACGAGAGAAAAATGGTTTGCAGTCTGTATACTTTGCATTGTACAATAGGACACATATTTCACTTTTTATAAGTACTTTGTACACACTGACCCACAGAAATGTCTTGATATCCTCATCACGCCAAACAAACACACTTTCAGTGTCAAACTATAAATAATACATTGAATTAATCTGAAAAGACATCGCTCACATATATTTTTTAATAAATGGATAAAATTCCAAGATTGGTAATATGACATCTACAAAACTTGTAATATTTGATCAAAAATGACTCAAATTCAACCTTTAAGACGCTGAAAGTTATCCACAGACAATAATAACTTTAGACTTTGACTGCGGTTACTAACCACACATACTAGCTTTAAAGTAACGTTACTACAAATGAATCCAGTCTGACAAATGCGTATGGATAGATAAAACTGCAATATTTATTATCAATATTGACTAAGGTGTCGTTTTCAAATGTGAAAACTGTCACATCTAGTTATGGTGTAGGTAAAGGGGAGGGGGTGATCCGCAACAACACGAGATAAGCTTGATTCGTTCATACTTCAACCACTGGGGCTCTGCTGCATCTTCGCCGTATACCAATCGCGAGGAAATTAAGCGAAAACACGGCATGAGCTCGACGGAAACCAGCGGCACCGACGCATCTGCCTCCTTTTAATAACCGGACGCGCGTTTCCTCTCCGGTCGACCGACTGTACCGTGTTCAGGATGGGCAAAGAGGTGAACGGCGTCTCTCGGAGTCGCTTCGAGGCAAGTAGCCACTGCTTATTTACAGATTGACATGTCGATGTAAACAATCGTGCGTTTTTACTCCTAAACGTCTTAAATAACGGAGGATTCTACGTGTTGTTGCTGTAGAAGAGGCCGAGCTTCCGCAATCATACATATGAGTTCAGCTCTTCTAATCACTTGACAGTCTGTAAAACACTCTCAGTAATGTATGTTGACCAAAGCCAACCTCAAATCCAGCGTTATGTCTCTTTTAACTCGCTGTATGTTGTTTCTTGTCAGGTCTGCTTTGTGTCTGCTTGTATAAACACAACCATTGTTCCTAGCTTATAGAGTCACAAAAGGTGCTTTAATATATCCTCTGTTGTTTACGTGAAGCAACAGTAGGTTGCGAGCTACGCTTCGAAGGCTTTTCTAAATTAAACTGGTTAGCTGAGATTATAGGAGACGGATAATGGTGGTAGGCCCACAGGCTGAAGTGGGGAAGAAAAAACAGCCGGCCAAAACAAAAGCTGGATATATATACACGGGCCTTTACGGGTAAAAACACAAGCGCATCACAGGTCTTTACTACATAGGAAAGCTGGGACTTTACGCAAACATTTAGTTTGTTGCTTCACTCGAAGACACAAGATCAATCGTGTTTAAACAAGTTATAACTGTGTTTACATCGGGTGTGTCTCAAAACTTAGTGTGCTGACTACTTAGAGTGCGTGCTGCAGTTTTGGTCGTCTGTGATGCTGTCTAGGTAGGCGGCTTACTAGGTTTGACACACAGCCATTGGCCATTGACACACATGGCATTGATGCTATGCTTTAATGTCGTGGGTAGTTGCTCTTAAAGATCAGATGTAGACATGCAATGTCTAAGTGAATACATTGTAGGCAGTTACTAAAGATTATTTTGTTATGTAATGCCCCAGTGTTGATCTACCCTGCATGTAATACGTTGGAATATAATCCTATCCTAACCAAAATTTACCATGGGTGTCCAGTTTCCACCACATTACCACAGGTGTTTAACTCTCTATACAGAGTATACACAACTTGAAAAGCCATTTTAACCATTCAGGGTGTGACATCACTGACAAATCACCAATCATTTTACATAGACTAGCTGTCCTCTTTGTATGACATTTAAATGTTTATTTCTGATAACAATTTCAGCGTGGTTGAAAAGTGACAGTGCAAAGCATAAAAGAATGGGAATTATTAAATAAACATTCAGTAATTACAATCATAACACATTTATTTGTGATAAAGTTTGTGCATTTCTGAAAACTTATACTAGACACAAATGCCACAAAATCATGCAACTTCTGAAACTTTCTTGTTAACCTTTGAAGGTCCTCCCATAATCATAAAAGTTCATTATGACTTTACAATAATAACTAGGCCATTTAAATGGAAATTATGATTGCTAGGTTCATTTCTGTTAAGATACAAGGCCTATTTGCAGTATTTCTATTGCAAAGACATGAATGCAATTAGTATTTAAGAAGCACTGCATTGTTACCGGCTTAGGCCTGTGTCTTTTTTTAGGATCTGAGTGATTATGTGGACATTGTTCTGGTGACGGCAGCATGAGTTATATTTACAAGCGACTGACAGTTCATATTATGCTCAGTTGCTTGATTGTAGCAATATTGCCTGAAAATATGAATATAGCATACAACAATTTTACTGAGGAAACGGTTGTTTATGGGTCAACAGAAGGTTTAGCTGACAAACATATCTATGCCAGTCAGAGCTCTAGAAGCTGTTGCATACCATGTAAAAGGAAGTGAGTCACTTTTTCTGGTCATTAAAAGTTAACTAATATAACAGAAATTTCATTCATTAAAATTGTAGTCGGTAGGAGTCAACTGTATAATTAATGAGTGCAATGATAATCAGAAAATATTCAAACTGGTGACATAAACACTTGCCTGCTGAGAACCAAAACTACTAAAATGGAGAAAAAAACCCTCAAATATATATATTCTTTCATTTTAATTATTATTTTTTGATCGTAAAGTATGACCTGCACTCATCTTTGTGTGGTTTTCACCCATGTAAAAACAATTAGAGGAGACATTTCGATATAAAAGGGATCTGGTCATGAGAAAAGTCATCTGGCGACATACAGTGTTTCAGATGAGCTGGAAACGAGTGATCAATCATTCCTGGTTTGTAACAGTTTGCAGTCAGACATCACACGGCTCATCCTCAAACAAACAAACAGATGGAAGGTTGCTCCATACAGCCTGGATAATAAAGAATAGCTGTAAGCTATCTCCCACATTGTTTGTTTGTCTTTCTCAGCTGAGTCAATGCTGTAAAGGGACGGTTCACCCAAAAATGAAAGTTCACTCATCATTTACTCCCCCTCATGTCATTTCAAACCTGTAGTGGCTTTCTTTATTCTGTGTAACACTAGAAGAGCTTTAACAGAATGTCTAAGCAGTTTTTCCATGACAATGAAAGTGAACAGTCTCTGGAGTGGTGAAACTGTAAAAATATGACTTAATATTGGCCTGTTCACAACAAAAACGAACCATAAAGATGACAGTAACTGTATTAGCGTCCACACTAATGTACGGTCGGTTTATTATAAGCACACACTGCATGATGCTTGATCTCTTTAATGTCAGGTGGATTCTGATTGGCTGTCAATGTTTTATATGATCCTCATTCTGAAAGTGATTCCAACGATCTTGTTCAACCCTGTCATTATCTGTGATACATTTTCTGTGTTAATTAGTGAATTTTGACAAAGAGGCATCAACAGACTGCTGCGATCAGATTCTTGTTCAGATCGAGATGGGGTCATAAAAAGATATCAGTGATTTTGTATTTTAATAATAAACTATTTATGCGTGCTCCACTATTCTTGGATGTGAGGTAGACACTTCTTAAAAAAGGGAACATCCGGTCCAGTCTGAATTATTCAGCAGGACAATCTGTATCTCTTGTTACCAGTTGGAAAAAAGGATTTGTGGTTTGTTGGGAGCGAGATAAGATAAATTTCATGTAGTATCTGGCACAAAGTCCATCCTGTAGGACAAAAAAAAAATAGAATTTGGGATTGAAATTATAATTTTATTTTCCAGAAAAATTTGATTTGTGTAATTGTTTGTGTTAAAATGCATTCTGCACTACTGCCGCTTTACAGAAAGTGACAAAAAAAAGTATCCTTAGCTTGAAACATTATGTCTACTTTAAATTAGTTACTCCAAAATTAGAAAAAATTAATTATTCTTTTATTCATCAGAACAGATTTTGAGAAATTTAGCATTACATCACTTGCTCAGCAATGGTCCTTTGCAGTGAATGGGTGCCGTCAGAATGAGAGTCCGAACAGCTGATGAAAATTATGAATTTTTTTCTTACAAACACAGCTTTTTGTTTCACAAGTGAATGTGAATTGTTGTTTGTATCAGCTTTTTGGACTCTCCTTCCTACGGCACCCATTCACTGCAGAGGATCCATTGCTGATCAGGTGAACTGATTATGAATGGAAAATATAAAAATAAAAGCTAATAAGTCATTATTAATCCATTGCTGCACATTTTAGGAAGCAGTAACTGCCATTTGTGTAACTTGACAGTTATTTCAGTAAAATCGATTTGATGCATAATGCTTCAAAGAACCTTGTTATAAAACGACAGGCTCAGTTTTTTCACATAAGAATATAAAAGACTCTTGTGGTCACAGAAGTATTGGCTTGTTGTTGTATTGTTGAAAGTGTGCATTTTGCTGTAAAATCCTGTTGTTGACCTTTGAACTCATGAGCCACACAGTTTTCTAAATGCATGCCTTTCTGTCTCCTCAGATGTTCTCCAATAATGACGAGGCTGTTATCAACAAGAAGCTGCCGAAGGAACTGTTGTTACGGTTGGTGTGAAACCCATTCAGCACTTCTCTCTCTTCCTGCTTCATTTCCTTATTTTAATAACGATCTTAATCATCTCTGTCTTCTTCATCTCTCCTTGTCTTTGCTGTTTTTAGAGCGTAGACTTGTTTTCGAACGAACAGAAATGACGAAGACTTTGATGACTCTTCTATCCCAGCTTTTTGTTAATGATTTTTGCTAATAGTTCTGATGTCTTCCTGCAGAATTTTCTCATTTCTGGATGTAGTCACACTTTGCCGCTGCGCACAAGTCTCCCGAGTAAGTGTGTTTTGTGGCACGATAAGTGTCTGTTTTGACATTTGCTCATTTAACCCTTTTAAGAGCCTCTAAGACTATAACATAGTGAAATATTTAGTGGATTGAATGTTGCTTGCAGTGATACTTCGTCAGGATATAAAGCTACTTTTGAATGGCTGTCTATGGAGGGAATTTTTTTTTTTTTTTTTGCGACTATTTTATCCTAAGTGGATTGAGTTTCTGTTTCTCATTTTCCCTCTCTTTTCTCAGTCATGGAACGTGTTAGCCCTGGATGGCAGTAACTGGCAGCGCATTGACCTCTTTGACTTCCAGAGAGACATTGAGGTGAGTAGACAGTAGTTTCTCTTAAGGCCCCCGTATTTACTGCAAATGAAAGTTCATTTTCGTTCTTCATTTTGGGGCAAAAAGAAGTTTGAAAAGGCTGAGTGATGATTTCAAACTTTTCAACACCCCTGCGCTGCTGGAGGCAGGGTGTAGATTAATGTAAAGATGTCGCAACGCTCGCGAACTCGAACGAATTCCCCCAGAAAGTTTGCTTTGGTCAGCTGTTTCGCACTGCCGAAAATAACTAAAAACTAAGTTTGTTTTGGCCTGATTTTGTTCCAAATTATGTCATATCTGTTCGTTCTTTGATTTCATTTGAAGAATAATGGGGCCTTTAATCTGGACAGTCCACATTTTGTTCTGAATACTGAAATACAAGGGATTTCAGGCAGTATTTAATACAAAAGTGGCTAATAAATCTCTGTATTTTCAGGGCCGTGTGGTGGAGAACATCTCAAAACGGTGTGGAGGCTTCCTAAGGAAGTTAAGTCTTCGAGGATGTCTGGGGGTCGGAGACAGCGCTCTCAGGTGGGATAGAGGGACAGATGAATGCTTATCTGTGAAGAGCACATTTTCACAACCAAAAGAAGAAACTGTTCATTCTTGAAGAGCCTTTTGAAGATGGGGGCACAAAAAAAACCAAGACTCCAAGACTTTTTTTTAATACATTTACATGTATGCATTTGACAGAAGGTTTATCCAAAGCAATTTACACTGCTGTTCAGAAGTTTGGAGTCAGTACATGTTTTTGAACCAAAGTGAAGACATTTATAATGTTTTTGTTCTTTGTGTTCATCTAAAAGCATTATGAAAAAATGCATCACACTTTCCCCAAAAATGCAAAGCAGCTCAACTATTTTCAGCACTGATAATAATAATGTTTTTTTTTTCATCAACATATTGAATGTTTTCTGGTTGATCATGCGAGACTGAAGACTGGAGTAATGATGCTGAAAATTCAGCTTTGCATCACAGGAATAAATTACAATATTCAAATATAAGACAGCTATTTTAAAAAGCAGTCATATTTAGCAATATCACAATATTGTTTCTGCAATATATTTTTTTGAATGAAAAGTAAAAAAAATCTTACTCACCCCAAACTTTTAATATGGCAAATTTGATCGGTTCAATATTTGGGCTTGTGTGTTGCATTAAAAATGCTGTCAGTGATGAGGTGTTGTAAGATATCATTTAGTAAATACTTTCTGCGTAAAGAATTTTGATTTCTGGTTTAGCAACATAAATTGCACCTTTGCATTCACTTCCAGAACAAAAACTTACTGATAATGTACTCACCCCCTTGCCTTCCAAGATGTTCTTTCTTCATTCATGAAGAAATTATGTTTTTTGAGCAAAACATTTCAGGATTTCTCTCCATATAATGGATTTCTATGGTGCACCTGAGTTTGAACTTCCAAAATGCAGTTTAAATGCAGCATTAAATGGCTCTAAACAATCCCAGCCGAAGAAGAAAGGTCTTATCTAGTGAAACAATCAGCTATTTAAAAAAAAAAAAATATATATATATATATATATATATATATATATATATATATACAATTTACTGTATTTTCCAGGCTATGCGTCGTACTTTTTTTTTCATAGTTTGGCTAGTCCTGTGACTTAAAGTCAGGTGCGACTTATTTATCAAAATGTATTTGAAATAAACCTAGAGAAGACATTACCTTCTACAGCCGCGAGGGGGCGCTCTATGCTGCTCACTGCTCCTGTAGTCTACCACTAATAAACATAGAGCGCACTCTCGCGGCTGTAGATGGTAACGTTTTCTCTTGGTGCTTGGTTCTAAATAAATGCGACTTATAGTCCAATGCGACTTATGTTTTTTTTCCTCGTCATGATGTATTTTTGAACAGATGCGACTTATACTCAGGTGCGACTTATAGTCCGAAAAATACAGTATATACTTTTTAACCTCAAACGCTTGTCTTGTCAAGCTCTGTGTCAACTCAAGCTTTTTTCCGGTTCATGACAGTTAAAAACTCCCATCTAATTTTCTCCTCCAACTTGAAAATCATCCTACATCGCTGCAGAAGTACCGACCAAGTATTTACAAAGTGAACATGCAAAGATCAAACACCCTTTATAAAAAATGATAAAATGAGATGGGAGTTTTTAGACCTACCCTGTCTTCAACCAGAAAAAACTGAGTTCACACAGCGTTTAAGGTTAAAAAATAAATGAATTGTAATTTTTTTTTGGAAAATAACAGATTGTTTCACTAGATAAGAACCTTCTTCTTTGGCTGGGTTCTTTTAGAGCCATTTAAAGCTGCATTTAAACTGTATTTTGGAAGTTCAAACTCGGAACACCATAGAAGTCCATTATATGGAGAGAAATCCTGAAATGTTTTGCTCCAAAAACATAATTTCTTTACAACTGAAGAAAGACATGAACATCTTGGATGACAAGGGGCTGAGTACATTATTTGTAAATTTTACTCTCTATTTAAAGTTTTAACGTAAAAACCTTACGTTAATAGTTTTAGAGCAAAGAACACTTCAGTTTATTTTGTCACTTTGTTCTTGATGTTGTCTGCTTTCCATTTTGAAAGACGTTACATTTATACTCAAGACAATTATTGCAGCTTGAAAGGAAATTCAAGCATTGTTTAATGTTTCATATAAAATGAGTTTTTGTCTTTCACAGAACGTTTGCCCAGAACTGCAGAAATATAGAGCTGCTCAGCCTCAACGGCTGCACCAAGATCACTGACAGGTGAGAGAAAGATGCGATGTGTGTGGAAATGGTTGTTGATCTCTGTTAAAACTTCTCTCTTTCTTTTTGCAGTACCTGTAACAGCTTGAGTAAATTTTGTCCCAAACTGAAGCACCTGGATCTTGCCTCCTGCACCTCGATCACAAACCTGTCCCTCAAAGCTCTGAGGTCAGCGTTCATGGATGCACACACTTGCTGGTTATGCAGAATGCTTCTCTAGGGCTAAATGACTCTGTCTGTGTCATTTTAGCGAGGGCTGTCCATTGCTAGAGCAGCTGAACATCTCGTGGTGTGATCAGGTGACCAAAGATGGCATACAAGCGCTTGTGAGATGCTGTCCAGGACTCAAAGGCCTGTTCCTCAAGGGCTGCACACAGGTAACTCTGTGCTTCACTACATGTTCAAGCTTTCTTCACTGTCCCTTTCTGTGTTATTTAGACACAGTTATAGCTAGCTTTTTAATAAATCTTTAAATGTGAGATGTGTGTCACTAGCACTGTCCACCCCCACAGTACTGTTAACTAAAAATTAAAGATCTGGAAAAAAGAGAAATAAAATTAATTACTAGCTCTTCTCCTCAATGATATAACTGTTAATAAAAGCTAAAACCATTATTTTTGGTCATTTAAATAATGCTGTAAAAAAGGAAACATTTAAAGGGGGGGTGAAATGCTTGTTTTCACTCAATATCCTGTTAATCTTGAGTACCTATAGAGTAGTACTGCATCCTTCATAACTCCAAAAAGTCTTTAGTTTTATTATATTCATAAGCGAAAGATAGTCTGTACCGATTTTTCCCGGAAAAACACGACCGGCTGGAGGCGTGGGCGTGTGGGCGGAGCTAAAGAATCACGAGCGCCAGTAGGCTTTTGCGTTGAGAGCGTGTGGAAGCTGTGACATTACCTTGAGGGAAAAAACATCCCCCCCAAACAAACCATGGCTTACAGTCAGATTCAGCCGTTTATTTATGATCCAGAATCAGATCCCGAGGCTGAAACTGAACGAGAGCAGCAGCAGCAACGACTCGCTCCGAGCGGGGCTCGAACCTGGGTCTCCGGCATGGGAGGCGGACGCACTAACAAGGAGGCAGAGATATTTTAAGCAGTTTTACTCACCGCCTGCGGTTCCAACACACGATCATGACCCTTTTTCGTTGGGACTGCATTATCCTTAAGAAATAAATGATATGCAAGTCTGGCGTCAAACTGGGCCTTGTTTGTAAAACAAGCATCTTCGAAATGCAGGGAACAAACAAAAACACTTGCACAACTCCGTTGATGCTCTGTAAAAATAAACTCTATCCACTGGTCCCAATGTTGCTTTTGGCTGCTGACTGAATTAAGCTGAAATTTATTGACTTACTACATTTAGTAATTGCTAAAACTGAAATAAAAATTTAAGCCATATATAAAAACTAATAAGAACTAGAAAGCACATAACCAAATTACTTAAACTAAAATAGAAATAGAAAACATAATATGAAAATGTAATTCAGAATGGTAATAAAATTATATAGTCCTGACTCAAATGCATGCATTGATTAAAACAAATTAAAAGGTTAAATTAAGCAGAAATAAAATAAATATACAAATTATTGATGCAAAAACAAACAAACATAAATGTTAAAAAAATAATGAAATAAGATTTTTTTTTCAGTTAATTGAAATAAGTAGATGCTAAAATATAAGAAATATAAATAAAAGCCCATAAGAAATTTTCTGAAACATAAACTAAAATAAATAAAATGAAAATATAGAAATTGAAGCACAAATTGAATGGGCCTAAATTGTCAGATAACCTAAAAAATGTGATTTAATATCAGGGTTAACTGTTTTTATCCACATTAAAACTGGGATTTTTCATACAATGGCAACCAGACAGGGACAAGAAAATAAATGAATGCTTAAAAAAAATAAATAGGCATGAAACGACACGAGGGTGAGTAAATAATGACAAGTTTTATTTTAGTGTGAACTGTCCCTTTAAATCCATTCATTTTCTGTCTCTCTCTCTCTGTCTCTTATGTTTTCTCTCTTCATAGTTGGATGATGAAGCACTCCAGCATATTGGAGCACACTGTCCAGAGCTGGTCACACTCAATTTGCAGACGTGTTCAGTAAGTCGCACACATTCAGTCGTACAGGGGTCGGGCGGGTGTGAATATATCCTGCGGGTGAGTTCCTCATGCAGCTCTGTCTGTGTGTGAATCGAGCAGCAGATCACAGATGAAGGTCTCATAACCATCTGTCGTGGGTGCCATCGGCTGCAGTCTTTATGTGTGTCCGGCTGCGCAAACATCACAGACGCTATTCTCAATGCCTTGGGCCAAAACTGCCCTCGCCTCAGGTGTGTAACCCACACATCAGCTGCAAGCCCGTTTTTCTCCTCTTTTAACCGATGCATCATTGATCTCTGTGTCTGTGTAGAATATTAGAGATGGCTCGCTGCTCTCAGCTTACAGATGTAGGTTTCACCTCACTAGCGCGGGTGAGTAAACTTTCCCACAGCTCAGACCTCCCTCCAGAGCTTCTAACAACACAAATCCAGCGTGTGGTTTGATCTTCTGTTCTCTCACGCTTTCATTTGTTTCCAGAATTGTCATGAATTAGAAAAGATGGATTTAGAAGAGTGTGTACAGGTAAGTCACTGTGGTTTGGCATTGAGAGTAATGAATAATGATGTTCAAATATTGTTACATGCAGTATTAAATGTTTTTAATTCTTAACGTGGAACACTGCATTTGATAAAACCCTCTGAAATATTTTTTGTTGCCCATTGAAGTGATTAGTCACTTTTAAAATGGGTGAAATTTGAACGGTGACTCTTTAAGAGAAGGAACTTGAAAAGTATGGATTATTTTCTTTATATAAAAAGGAATTTGATATTTTTTTAATAAATATTTGTGATCAGTTAAAGAGCAGGAAATATAAAATAAAAATCGTATTCATAAAACATTCTTTGAGTAATATTTTCCAAATCATAAAAGTGAAAACCTTATAAATGTTTGAAAAGGTTTTAAATCGTAAGCCTGAATGCGTTTTTTAAATAAAATCTTTAGTTTTTATGATCATTGTGTTATTGTCTAATACTACTAGATGTGGAATCTTGTTTCTACCATGGAATAAAACATAAAAATTGCGACTTTTTGTCTCACAATTCTGGGGGATAAAAGATGAAAACTCAAGAATTGAGAGATACTGTATATATAAAAATAGAATTTCAAGTTATAAATCAGAATTTGGGAACATACACTAACTGAATTCTTGCAATTCATGCCTCAAGCATGAGTTTACATCTTGCAGTTCTTTTTTTAGAATTGCAGAAAATATTTTGAGTACCACTTAGATTATAAAATATGCTTTCATTAGTAATCTTATTTTAAGATAAAATAACTTAATATTATTTCCAGTTTTGTATTTTATAAGTGGCTATATATTTTGATATATACTGTATATTGTATATCATTATTTTTAATATTATCATTCAAATGATTTTGTATGTTCTTTTGCACAGAAATCAATGCAAACATGCAACAATGTAATTATCACATAAAAAACTCATGGCTTTCTATTTTCTCTATAGATTACAGATGGAACGCTCATCCAGCTATCTCTACACTGCCCTCGACTCCAGGTTCTGGTAAGGATTAAAACACAAAAGTGTACCAAAAAAATGGCACTGCATATTTTAAAGTCAGCATTTTAAATGCCTGTTATAGATCTTACTATGACCAGTTAATTTATGCATATGTTTTTGTCATTTCATATAATCACAATCCAGAAGAAAAAATCGGTCACTATTTCTGTTTGATCATGACTTTATTTAGAGCTGTCAATTTGATTTAGTGTGATCAATTATAAAAAAAAAAAATCAAAGGAGAAAAAGACCACGGATTTCTTGTTTATGTGTTGCAGAGTTTGTCTCACTGTGAGCTCATCACTGATGATGGCATCAGGCAGCTGGGCAGCGGACCCTGCGCTCACGACCGACTGGAGGTGATCGAGCTCGACAACTGCCCGCTCATTACAGACGCGTCTTTAGAGCATCTGAAGACCTGTCACAGCCTGGACCGCATCGAGCTGTACGACTGTCAACAGATCACCCGCGCCGGCATCAAGCGCTTGAGGGTGAGCCCTGCAGTCTATTATTGGTCCTAAATGTAAAACCTTGTAGGTTCTAGATGGAGGACTCATTTGCACTGCTCAGTATGGTCCCAAGAATTGGGTTTAAATGGGTAAAGAAAATATTACAAGTGTAGATATTTCACGCAATATTTCATTAGACTAAATCATGTAAATTGGGATCAATTCACTGTGATTTTGGTTCAGTTCATAATAAAATAAAAAAAATGGTTCAAATATAAATGTAACTGGAGGGAGAGATTAGTGATTTGTTTTGTTATTTTAACTGTTGTAGTTAAATTGTAGGATTGTTTTTGGACTATTGCACGTTTTTATAACCTAAAACAAATATAATATAAAAATCATACAATATAAAATTGTTCAAAATTGACCAAGAAAATAACAGAACAGAAGAAAAAGTTTACTATCCATTGACTATTATAGTAGTAATATTTTGAGTTGGCTTTTATTCACATTTTTTAATGTAATTTATGTGCATTTCCTGTTTTTATTGCTTATAAACATATTTCTAATTATCTTTTTTTCCCTGTTTTAGTCATCTTGGCATATTTTCTGTATTTAGCCAGTTTTTCCCTTTAATATTCATAGTTGATTTGATTTCAGCTCAAACTCCTTGTAAGAAAATCAGCTCAGATTGTGACACTAGAGGGCGCTAACACAACAGTTATTGACCTCAAAGTAGCTAGATATGATCTATCTGACATGTATCAGATTAAACTTTGGTTGTTTTTGCCACCATGCAGAATTGCTGTATCTGTTGACGTTTATTTATGGTAACATTGAGATTTAACATTTTAGGCTTCACTGTTTTTCATAAATACGCAGTCTTATAGGGTGGGAAGTTATCTCATGCTAGTGAGCTTCCTGCCAGGTGTACATCCACAATATTTCAATCATTTTCCTTTTTTCTTGCATCCTCTGTAGACTCACTTGCCCAACATTAAAGTCCACGCCTACTTTGCACCCGTGACTCCGCCTCCATCGGTGGGCGGGAGCCGCCAGAGATTCTGTCGCTGCTGTATCCTTCTATGATGTAAAACGGACTGTGCATCTTGACCTCTCACCCCCCGATCTACCTAGAGCACATGCTGGTGGGTCCCTGGGTCAGATCGGATGGGAGTGACGGAGAGACAAACCCCACACCCACTCATGAGCTTTAATCAACACTACAGTCCATTCAGTGGCTTTATACAAGACTTGTATGGTAATTAAAGTGGACGATTTGGGGAATGTGCTACTTTGCTCATCACAAACTATTAGGAGAAGAGAACAGTGGGGCTTTTATGAGAAATATACGGCCACTACAAAACTTCATTGTGGTTACGCAGTCGCTGATGTTCCTTGTTTTGGGATGGACCACCTCAGTTTGATTCAAGATTATGGTAGACAGGAGACGATACAGTAACCAGCTCATGGATTCATGCCTCATCTGTAACACACAGTAACGGTGGTCTTTAACCTGTGAGCCCCTGAGGAGCCCAGCTTTGAACACACATTCAGACACATCTCTCACATACACACACACACACACACACACAGATCGTCTGTGTTGCTCTCAGTGGCTTTGTTAAACTTAGAGCAGAGACTGAATATTCTCAAAGCATGATTGTCTTCCGAGTCTTTTCTTCAAATAAGTCTTTACATGAAAATCTCTTTCGGAAGGGGTCTGAGTTTCAGCCGGCCGGTGGAGAAGCAGGGGCAGATGTGAGGTTAAAGTAAATGAGGTGAGAGGGAAAACGGGAACTGTATTGAGCTGATGAGTGTGTGTCACGCATGAGATTACAGCATCTTGTGTGTGTGTGTGTGTGTGTGTGTGTGTGTGAGTGAGTGAAAATCTGTCATTCATGATCATGGAGAGAACGGCAGTGGGCTTCATTCACGAAACAAGCAGAATGAATTTCTCTCATAAATCCATTAGTTCACCTATGAGCACTTTTGGTCTTGTGGTCTTTAAGAAAAGAAATGCCCTTGAAACACACTTTTTTGTTTTTGTTTTGTTTTTCACGTTCATGATTTAATTGAAATGCATTAAATGTAATTGAATACAAAATGTAATAATGATTTAATGAATGATTTTCATAGTTTTTAAATATCAAATATCTATAAATGTAAATAAAAGACATTAGTAGATGAAAACAAACTGTGAAGGCCGGATATTAAAGCTGTAAAGACCATTTTAAATATGCCAGTGAGATATAGAAGTCTGACAGGTTTAAGCAAACGGAAATGTCTGAAGGAATGTTGTTACACAGAAATGAATTTGGTCTTGTGTTTCATGAATGATGCCGGAGGTGTTCGCATCTGTTTTTTCCATCAGTTTCTGTAAACAGATTTTCATCATTGAAATGAGTTGCAAATTACGTCAAATATTTCCGTAGGGCTTCATGGGAGGAGATGTGGTGGCCTAATAGCTTTAAATTTTTCAGATAATTATAATACTTGATGAAAACTGCAATTACATTAAGCCACTTTTACGTTAAATCACATTCAGTTTCTTCAAAAAGTACTCCCACTAGTACACTTCAGACCGAGAGCCCAGCGGCTGGGATTAACACTGAACACATCTGGTTTCTGTCACACACTTTCGTAGAAAGTATTTCAGCAGATCGGAGTTATAAATGCAATAAAAGCCGTATTTTGACGTAGGTTTTCAGTAGGTTGTGATGGTATGAGACGTGTAGATGTCATCAGGTGCTTTGTCTTTTTCTTTGCTGATGTTCCGTCAGGTTTATTCTACACCTTCTATTCATTCTGTCCTTGTGGTTTCTGCTCTCGACTTTGTCCGCAGCACATAAGGCACATCCTAACTTGCAATCAGAGATCTGTTCTCTTTGACCTTGACGTGATCATTTTTAGGCGTGTGTTTTGTGACACACTTCTGTGATTTTACTGCCACTTTTAAAGTGATATTACACCCAAAAATGAAAATGATGTCCCTCAAGTTGACGGCAGCCATTGACTTCCATAGTTTTTGTCCATACTATGGAAGGCAATGGTTAACGTCAACTACTTTACCAGGACTGTGCGCAATACCTTCTTTTGTGCATGAGAAGAAACAAACTCCTACAATTTAAGGATGAGTACAGTTTTGGGTGAACTATCCTTTCAATCATTTTTGTGGCACCTGAGATTCTTCATATTGTATGCATATGTAAGTTATTAGTTCTGCTGCAAGCAACTTTAACAGGTTTAAGACAATCAGAGATCAACAAAATGATTTTAGAGCTAAACAAAGGTGAATTCTGATTCACATAAAACAAACTTCACAGAGACAAATTGCAGCCCAAGTGCACGAAAACCAATTCTCTGCTTTCTCCAGGCATGCATTCAATTTCAGGAAGTATTTACATTAACAACACCTGAGTCATTTTGGAGAAATAAGGCCACTTCCTCCATTCCAACGGTTCCGGTCTAATAGCCATGGAATTTGTCAATATCATTTCAAGGTCATATTTCATTCTTCAAAAAGTAGGGGTTTTATGTTGTCCATAAAGAAATGAAGCTTATTTTAAGAGAAATATGATTTCTGCATTGTGAATTGTTTGTCCATACAGTTAAGGAAACTCAATTATAATTATACACTTGGATTAATTGGGTATTCTTGATGAAAATGGCCTTACAAAGAGTTTAGGGTGAAATGTGGCTTTGAAAAGTTAAGGTGAAAGTGATAGTCCACCCAAAAATGGAAATTGTCATCTTTTACTCGCCCTCAGTTTGTTTCAAATCTGAGTTTCTTTCTTTCTTGTTGAACAAAAAAGAAGAGACTTTGAAGAATGTTGGTAACCAAGCGGCTGTTAGCCAATGAACTCATTTTGAACTTGGTGGCTACCGTCAGCTGTTCAGTTACCAGTATTCTTCAAGGGATCATCTTTGGAGATTAAGAGATGAAAAACGGTTAGAGGGGTGAATGATGACTGTGTACTATCACGTTCGCACATCGCTGACATCCTGTACATGCCGTTTACACATGACTAGCTGTCACACTTTGCTTTGTGGAATGCCACTTGGGAAGTTTGTAAACTAATGAAACCGTTCAGTTCGTTACTAAAAACATGATCTTATCAAAATCTCAACAAAGTTTAGGACCGTGCCGAGATGTTCTATTCTTCTTCCTGCCAATAAGATAAGAGCCAACAGCAATGCTTAGTCACTTTTTAGATTTCCTCACCAGCTCCAGTGTCCCTTCCTCACATTTGTCTTTTATTAATATTGCAGTTAAGTGAGAAAGTGAATCCCAAACAGTTGCACAAAGTCAAACTATGACCTGTGTACCCCCCATAATACAAGTATTGTCATTTTAAACTGTATAGTGTTACAGAGTTCACCATACCGGCAAGGCCTCAAAACATTGACATCATTTCTTTATAGTCAACAATACCCTAAATCTTAATCATCAATGCAGTTTGTTTCACGTTATGTTTAAAAAAAGGCCTGGCCCTTGTTCCTGCATTTGGCTGTTTTATTGGATTTATCCTCATCTTTGATGCCCAATAAGTTCTGTCCTTTTCTTTTCCATCTATTTTACATTCTCATACACACACACACACCACACACACACTCTCAATCAACATAGTTACCGGTGCACTTATTTTCAATGAGTGTGTTGAAGTCTGATTTTAAGACACCCAGACAAATGTACAAATCTGGGGGTCACAGTTTGAGAGGATAAAATATGTGATCAGGGCGACGTGGACATGAACTCTGACTGATGTTGGTCCTTGGGGATTGAAACCTTCACAAAGACTGTATTATATATATAAAAAAAAATAAAATATATATATATATATATATATATATATAAAATTAACCAATATAAATGGATATGGCAGTATGAATAAATATATAACTATATATTATTAAGAGCTGTGTGAACTTCTGTTATTGTTTGGCCGGATGCTTGTCACTTTTTCACAAGGTTGACATGGAGGTTCAGAGACAATGAAATAGTTTTTAAAGTGATCTTCATATTTATGAGCATACATACCAAGTAGTATATTATTCTGTTAAGAATAATAATTATAGGGGGAAATGAATCCACCTTACAAACAATCTAAAGCAGTGTATGATTTACCTCCAGTGCTTTGCTTCTCCAAAAGAGGGCAGTAAACGCTCTTCCTGAAGTAAAAGCCCAACTCTCTTTACACCTCAATGATAAAGTGCTGACTCATGCAAGCGAATGAACCACACCTTGGGGATTTTTATGACACAAACAATGCACTGGTTTGACCTGGATCAAAGCAGCAAGTAAAAAAACTGATGTGTATCGGAGTCTATTTTTATGTTGGTATGATAAACCGAGATCATGAGTAAAATGACGTGTGTTTGATGAGGGAAACTAAAATGTGATGTTATACTGAAAAATACAAGCCCTCATAACAGACATAAACGTGAAAACAAATAAACCGTACAAGAATACGTTTTGCAATATTATTGATTTTACATTATTTCGTTGAGTAGAAGAGACTTATTACTAACACCTTTATATATATATATAAAAAAACCTGCTGTATTTTGTCAGTTGCATTTATGGACTACTGTTTAGCAATCAAATAACTGACGTCAAATTAGTTAAGACTTAAGAAAAATGTACTCAGGTTTTTTGTTTAATTATGAGCCCCTTACTGACACTCCTTTACTGACATTAACGAGAAGCATATTTTTCCAGTGACACAGTCATACAATTCACTTTCTGCACGTCATTGTGTTTCCTAAGCTGAGCTACAAATGATTACACACAATATTAAATGATTAGATCACAACCCAGCCACCCTGAAGAGTATATTTTTGGCTTTCTAAAACAAGTCCTGACCTATCCTAGTGAAACGGAGCACTAACGAGGTGGATCTTAAACAAAACCAATGTCTATCATTAGTCCCAATAAAGCAGCTCAGCAGAGTACAGATGCTCCTCTGATGAAGGGCTAGAAAAGCCCCTACTTTTTAGAGTTAAGAGAGATAAGCGGGAAAGTGTCACGTGCTGGGATTCGAACTCAAATCAGTTGAAGCATGTTGTGGTGAAACTGTAGATTACGTAATCACAGAATCTTTACGTTTCAAGTTTTGCCTTGAAGGAAATATATGTACAGATGTAATCACAACCATCGCAAGCAAGATAGTAAACCAGAAAAACAACAACAATCTTACCATACTATAAGTCGTACGCTAATAAAAGAGAGAAAAAAGAATTGTGGAGAATCAATAAATAATTTATTATGTAATAATTAAGTGAATAGCATGTTATCAGAACCATAAACACAACATATAGCTAAAACACAAACACACTTAAAATTATAATACTAATTATTAGTCCAATATCTGGGTTAAATACCATTTACTCTCAAGTGAAAAGTGTCATGCATTGATAACCCAGAAAAGATGTAAACTAACTCCCATGGTGTTTGAACTTCCTGACTGGCTCAACAAAAGAAATAATGAAGCAGTCTCTGGCATCTTTTGATTTGGTGCCTCGAGAGAAGCTGAAATGAAATGTTGATCTCTCAGTAGGAATCTCAGCTGAAAGGCTTTGCTACACATCTGCGAAATTCAATATTACATTTTGCAGTGCAGTATTGTGCTGTACTAAGGGGGTGATTCTGCCTTTCCGTTTCATGTCCAACCTTTGTACATCAAAATCTTGTTTTCCTGTTGGAGCCGATAGATTGTTTCATTTTCAAATATTCCAGCATGAACGCCGCTCTCGTATGAAGTCAATGTTTCTTCAAAATAATGATGCCAGATTCCATCACTCGTAGCTCCAAACCCAAACACACTCACCTGTAAGAGATAGAGTTATCAATGCATTAATAGTTTGTGAAATTGGAAAGAAGATATAATTTTCTCTCTTTCTCTGAATAATGATATAAGCCTAATTAGGGCTGGGCAAAAACATCAAATATGATTTTAATGCGCATCTCATCAGTAAAGGTGCTCCTGTAATTAGAAGTAGATCTCCAGCACATGCGTTCAGATCAGGGTTGCCAGGTTTTTTGGATAAAATTTTGGACAGTTGCTTCTCAAAACTAGTCCAAAACTAGCCCAAGCGCGTTTCCAAGAGGTTCCCCGATAAAATACATTTTTTTTGGAAGGGTTGCCATGGTAAAATTAGCAATTTAGGGGCTAAATATCACGTTATTGGTATTGTTGCGTCGACCCACGGACATGAAAAACAACCGCAGACTTGGCAACAACTGGTTCAGGTGGAGTGACATTTACTAAACCGTAGTCTACCGACAACGAACACAAAATCGCTTTCAAAATCGACAAAGAATCGCCTGTGATTTTAAAATCTATTTTGTGTAGATTGTCAGTGAATTACGGCTCTGTGTAGTAAATGCCAACCAGTGTTGCCAAGTCTGTGGTTACTTTTCATGTCCGTGGGTCGAAGCAACAATATCAATAACCTGATATTGTGCCCCTAAAATGCGAATTTTACCAAGGCAACCCTGCCAAAAAACTTATATTTTAACCCGGGGAAACAATTTTTATCAGTGAACATCCTGGAAACTGGCAACCCTGATCTGAACGCATGTGCTGGAGATGTACTTCTAATTACAGGAGCACCTTTACTGATGAGATGCACATGAAAATCGAATTCGATTTTTTGCACAGCCCTAATATATATATATATAGGTGCGGCCTCAATGACAGTAGTACCAGAGGCTACACAGTTTGAGACTCAGTACAAGAGTTTTACCTCGTCACAGATGTGAAGAGCGAATATCAGTGTTAAGAAACCAGTGGATGGATATAGGCCCTGCCCTCTTGTCCAGTTATCATAGACATATCTTATGAATCCTGGGTGGAGGATCATCACCTGAAGACAAATGACAGAAATAAAACCGGACATTCTATTATCATGTCTTGAGTCTTCAGTATCAAGATTTCAATCAGATATTTATTAGTAAACCGTAAACCATGCAAATGAAAGCAAAAATCATCATTTGTTATTTGATTGATTTCATAAGGAGGAGGTTATGATTTATTCACCTTGTCCTTATTTGCATTGATTGTGGATGGCACGTCTGTGTATGTTCTGTAACAGAATATGTAAAAGTTATCAACAAACAAAAGTTGTGCATTTAGTTCTTATTGTGGTATGTTTTTAGAGCAAAAAATGCTCTTCTAGCAACACAATTCTCTGTTTAATATAACTATTATGTGCCATATAGGACTCACAAAGCTAAATATTTAACCCAAGTACATATACCAAACACTTTTATTCAGAATAATTTGCAAAATAGGCACATGTCCCCGACCCAGATTCCATTCAGATGTTTGATCATGCTCATTTCCCAACAGGGAGGTGGCAGAACTTCATTAAAGGGTCAGGTCACCCAAAAATTTAATTAAGGGCTCTGCTTTACTCACCCCTGAAGTATACTAGATGTATATGACTTTCTTTTTTCAGACGAATCCAGTTGGAGATACATTAAAAATAATCTTTGACCTTTCAAGCTGTTTAATGCCACTCAGTGGGTGTTGAAGTGCATCGGTCCAAAAGACATGAAATAAAAATCACCCATCTGTATATAAATAAATAAATTAGAAAAGATAACAATTTTAGACCATCTCACACAGCTCCGGAGGGTGAACAAAGGCCTCCTTTAGTGAGTCCATGCATTTTTTTTTAAAGAAAAAATATCCATATTGAAAACGTAATAATCATTTAATCTAGTTTGCGCTCATAGTTGTAAACGAAGCAGTTCCAGGAAAATTTCATATGAGGTCAGCATCGCGCATGAACCGCTCAGAATTGATGCACGCGGAAACACAGCGGAGAGATCAAAAGAAAAAACAGCGGTCACTAAATAGAAGTATAAAACGGAAATTTGTAAAGAAGAATGTCAGAGGATTTCATTATAAGCCAAGAGGAGGTTTTCCTTTGCCAAGTAAGGAAACTTTTCTTCTTTTGATCTGATTTACAAATGCTGTTTTTTACGAGACTCACCAGTGTAACTGGTACTGCCTAGTTTACAGTGAACGCAAGCTAAATTCAAGCGATTACGTTTTGAATATGGATATAATTTTTTTTCAAAAACACATCAATTAGCTACAGGAGGTCTTTGATCACACCCCGGAGATTTTAATGGAAGAGCGCTTTTTAATTCACGTCTTCTGGACTGAAGCAATGCAACACCTGCTGACTGCAATGATTGAGCTTTAAAGATCCATTTATTTATTATTATTATAATTTTATATATATATATATATATATATATATATATAACTCTTAACTGGATTCGCCTGAAAGAAGAAAATCATATACATCTCTGGGGTTTGTAAAACACAGCCTAATTTTCATATTTGGTTGAACTAACCCTTTGACAAACAGACCACAGATGTTATGACAGGAGCAGCTTAATTTACATTAAGGGAAGTAAATGTAACCGTATAAAAGTTTTGAGCTTATGTTCTAGATTGATTCTGACTCCGTTGAACCCCAAGATACCATGTGTCCTTTGTCATTGCTGTGCTGCAATAATCTTCATCAAAATCTTTGACGTCGTACAACAATTAGGAGCAATTACACATTATTGATTTTATGTAACTTCTGTACTTTCATTAGCCTACTTAAAGGCAAAGTTGTGTTTAAGCATATGTGAGTCAAACAAACAGGACCACATACCACTTATAAAACAACTATTTCTTAGTTTGTCCTTATTTGATGTTTATAAAACAACATTTAACAAGGGAGTCAAGGGAGTACTTCAGTATTGACATTCTGGCAGTTCCGCACCCTTTACCAATGGGTAATTGTAGTTGAATATGTAAAAAAAATAAAATCATAAAACTGATCAGCGATCAGGTAAACCCATACAGAAATTAGTCCCATGGGGTTTACAGAGATTATCGGCCCCAAGTGGCAAGCCGTTGAAATCATTGAAACAGCTATGAGGTTACAAAGCCTCATTTACTGGAATCACATGACTTTTGGCATTTTGATACACTTTCCAAATCACTGATATCGAAACAAATGGTTCAACAATCAGTGACCCGAAAGCATCCAGTTCTCAGTTTCTTGTCGCTTGTTGTTTTACTTCAGTTCTTTGTATTCTTAGTGTTTTGCATGTTTTTATTTAACTACTAAACTATTTTAGCATTAACCTACATATTAAATATGTAATTTTGAGGAAACATTACTATAAATAATAAATAAATCGAATAATTTATCATTCTCTCAGCTAGTTTACAGTCTCGCGTTTATAAATGCATGGTTAATTCTCACTGTGTGATGTGATTAGTGGTGAAGGCACTGATGAGCCACTGAATGTCCAGAATCTTAATGGGAAGAAGCACTAGATGAGTGGAGTTGTCTAAGTCCATGGCACTCTCGGGATACACAATCCGGTGAGTCGTCTTTGACCCTACATCCTTCTCATAACCTTCTGTCGGGCCTTTATTCATCCTAAGAGAAAAACAGTTTGAGGTACGCATTAAATTTCAATGAAAAGCCTTTAAGACATCTTTTTGAAAAATGGTTTAATATCTTATCCACAATATGGAATCAACTGATCTAACATAGGCATTCTAATGCTTCATTATTCTCTAAACTCTTGTTAACTTGAAGTTGAAGAGTGAACAGCAATCTTAAAAGCAACCGAAAAAAGTTAAATATTACCTCATTAACTTACCTTATGACAAAGTCATGGAAATCTATGAGAGGCCCATACTTTGATCCCAGCAGGTTCCCAGAGTTTCCCACCACAGCACAGGTTTCTGCAGCGATCTGGACCGGCGTCCGAGTAGTGCTCTTTATCAGGGAAGAGAGAAAACAACTGATCCACCACCTCTGTGTAGTTGCCGGGATTGATTGTAGCTCCTGTATGACATTATTAAATCAGTTAGCATCAGGATTAAGTATAATATAATATTAATAGAAGTGTACCATTTCAAGACATTTACAGTGCCTTATAAGTTGTCATTATGTTTTTATCTCCGTAATGAGGTTTTTAGTGAAAAGTCAAATAACACATGCTTGTTTGTTTACTCTAGCCACATCTTTCTATGTTGGGATTGAACATCAAATTAGAATCGTTTCTTGGTTTACATCTACCCATAAATACCAGTCATATTTACATAAGAAAATGGTAACATATTCAAATGTCTGTGAATAGGTACAATTGGTATTCAAGTATTAAAAAAATAAAAATTAGGGTCAGTGGGATTTAAAAAAAGAAAATTCAGTGATGAAGCATTAAATTGATCAAAGTGACAGTAAAACATTTATTTTAAATAGAAATCATTTGTAGCATAATAAATGTCTCTGAATTTTCTGTTTATCGAAGATGAAGGATTTTTTGTACTATATTTTGGATCAAATAAATACAGCCTTGGAGAGCACATTAAAGCAACAAAACTAAGTAAAATAAGGTAAGTAAGGGCAATATAATTATTTTGCAGTTCTTTCTTACCATCCACCACTGGAGATGTTTGCATGTAACACACTGTTGGTGCTGTTGAGCGAACTGAAATGTTGGGGTCGTATCGCTCACTGAACCAGTTACTATTTTCTCGGTCTGTCACACAAATACTGCAATCACACTGAACTTTCTTGGAGATGAAACTGTGAGAACTGTAGGTGAAAACCAACAGAGAGTTTTGAAAGTACAGAAGTAACAAGATGGTAGTGGAGCTCAGGAGTGCAGTAATGTAGCGCTGATGTCTCAGATGTAAAGCCACCATCTTTACTTCAGTGTTGTTGGAGGTTTTTGTTGTAATATAAATTGATCTATAGAGGGAAAGAGAGTGAGAGAGAGTGGTTTATATGGAGATGCTGTAGTGACATCATATAGTGACCGCTATGAATGCAATGTGCATCACTGCACTATCAAATATATTATAATATTGTGACTTCGCAATACAGCATACCCTGCTGAAAAAAAAAAAATACAAATAGAAACCATCACAGAACTTGTAATGGTTTTACTGGTTATAATGGGAGTTTTACTAGTCTTATTGGTTTTAATTTCTTTTTTTGGTGTTGTTAAAATCCTAATAGAATAGGTCCCAAAATACACTACAGGAAACCAGTGGTTAATGGTTGATAGTTTTTCAATGTTTGTAATTTGTATTCATAGTGCAAGTCATGGTTTCTATTGTTTTTGTTTTTTGAGCAGAGACACAATCTTAAGCATACAGTATTAAGTGTAAAGGTATAGTCCATCCATTTATTTGAACTGAATACAATTTTGAAACTGAAAAATGGCACAACAGCTAAATGGAGTTTTAAAATGGATTTTGTTTTAAGATGATATGTGACCCTGAAGCAAAAACCAGCCATAAGTTGGATATATTTAGCCAACAAGGCATTGTTTGGGTCAAAATTGATTTTTCCTTTTTTAAAATCATTAGTAGGCTATATTAAATAAAGATCATGTTAGATGAAGATATTTTGTAAATGTCTTTTTGTTTAGTAATATGCATGGCTAAGAACTTCAAAACATTCTCCCCCTCAGATTTTCAAATAATTATATCTTTGCCAAATGTTGTTAGCTTTAAGATGTATAATCCCCCCCCCCCTCCCCAAAAAAGAAAAGACCCTTATGATTGTTTTTGTGGTCCTGGAACATCCCTTGCATCTGACTGGTCAAATCGAATCGCCCTGCCTTCAGTACGAACTTTTAATTCTGTCAGAATAAGAGTCGGTACGATCAAGTGCTGTGCTGAACTTTGCCATTTGAGCTATCGTCCGAAACCCCCACTCACTGTTAACTGTGCATAACATTTGAAGCAGAAATATGTTGCTGGGCACATATTTTTTTGCTGCTGACAATTGCAAGCGGCCCCTTTAATGTAAGCAAACACAGTAAGTCTACAGATCAGGTGTGTTCAAGCTTGCGGTACTTTGATGTCATTCACCAATTTGGTCTGCGCAGTGCCGCTTCCAAGTCGAACACATTTCTAGGCTACTGTACATCATTGAATGGTATGCCTTATTGATAAAAGCAGTGTAAGTTCCGTCTTTCTGTATAAAAGTGCAAATACTAAATTGGTTGAT
>NC_039261.1:20025091-20057591 GCF_003368295.1 Carassius auratus | reverse complement strand
GCATGTACTGAAAAACAAAAACTGGTATAAAACATTCAATAAAAACTATGTAAACATAAAAAAACAACAACAAAAACTGATAAAAAATTATAAAAATTGTTAAATATAATAAAACCTAAAAATAAAAGTTAAATACTAATAAAATAAATAAAGATATTATCATATTAATATAATTATAATATTAATATACATATGTAATATTATATAAAAAAAAATGGTTACTTGCAACTAATGCTAACTGACTTCAAATAAAATAAAAAAACACTTTTGGAAGTAAAACTATTAAGTATTTTAGTGTCAAATTTAATTTAACATCAAAAATGTCTATTTAAACAAACTAGATGACTGTATAAATTGCCTTTGCTCCGCCCCCTCAGGTACGACGGCCTATCGCTGCGCTACAGCCTCACCCTTGGCTCCGCCCACTCACCAACCGCGGTCATGAAGAAGCTGCTGTCGGTCCTCAGTCTCAAGTGTACCGACATCTTTCTGGACCTCAGGGTGAGAGGTGAAATGAGTGTTAGAGAGTCCTGGAGATCACAGGCTCTCTGAGTTTGATCAGTGTGTTCGTGGAGTTAGTTTGTGTGCTGTTTCTCCAGATGAACTCAGTGGAAGCTGTTTACAGGAGCTTATATAAACTGATTCTGCTGCAGGCGCTCAGGTAAACACTCCACACAGTAGTGCTCAAAAGATATTTACTGTACTCATCAAGGATGCATCAAACTGATCAAACGTGCCAATAATGTTACAAAAGACTTCTGTTTCAAATAAAGGCTTTCTATTCATCTGTGCATCCTGAGAAATAAAATGCATCAGTTTCCAGAAAAATATTGAGCAGCACAACTCTGTTCAACATTGATAATAATCAGAATGAGGGTTATTATAGTTAACCATAAAACTATCAAAAACTACTTTGTTTATTAAAATGCATTTGTGAAAATTAGAAATGTGTCCTTAGCAGGTTCATGGAATAAGTGTAAATAGATGCAATTAAAGCAATAAAATAACAAATTATAAATAAATAAAGCCTTAAACTGAACTAATATTAAAACGAATTAAGAAATACATTTAACCTTAACAGTGAAATGTACAAAAAAAGACACAAAAACACAAACTATTTTCCAGTTTAATTTTAGGATAAGATTTAGTTTAGTTTTTTATATTTTGTTCATTTTATTAATTTTTATTACATAAAAAAAATGTGTTTGTTTAAAATTTTTAAATCTTTTTTTATATTTATATGAATAAAAATAAACTTCACATTAAAAATAAAAGCTAATTCAATTAAATATTAACAAAAGTTATAATAGTATATAAAAAGTACTGAAAAAAGTGCTAAAAACTAAATAAATAAATTAACAGTAAAAATCTATTTTAAATCATAATATTTGACAATATTGTGAAATATTATAGAATGTTTCTTGAGCAGTAAATCAGCATTTTAGAATTATTTCTGAAGCATTATGTTACACTAAAGATGCTGAAAATTAAACTTTGATCAAAGGAATAAATTAACCTTTTAAAATATATTCAAAGAAAAGCTGTTATTTTAAATAGTAAAATATTTAAAAAAATTTACTGTGCTTTTGATCAAATAAATACATTCTCGGTGAGCACAAGAGACTTTTCATAAACTCCTACCGACCTCAGACTTTTAAAGTAGTGCATGTTAGTTGTTTGTTTTGGCGACAGTTTAACGAGACACTGATCTGAGTAACCGAGACTGTGCTGTGTGAATGATTGTGTGAAACTCAGAGCATTAATGAAAGAACCATCAACCCTGTCAATGTGTGTCAGGTTCCACGCCTGCGTCAGGAGTCTGCCTCTGGGTCAGAGCGTGGAGTCGAACCCGTGCTTCTTCCTGAAGATGATCTGGACCATGTCTCGCGTCACCAACAGACTCGTCAGACACATCAATAAAGGCACGAGCGCTGGCTTGTTAAACACACACAGTGTTCGGGAGAGTTACTTTTATAAGTACTGCATTACAATGTTGCGCTACTTCCTAAAAAAGTAACTTATGATGTTACTTTTTATGGAAAGTACTGCGTTATGTTACTTTTTAGTTATTTTTAAATCTGGGCGGGGCTTGCTTGTTGTTTTAATTTAAAAAGGTTATTTTATAAATGTAACTCCCCTGAATGTGTTTGTGTCTTGTGCAGGTCTGGTTCTAGGTTCTCCGGACGGTGGAGGTCTTCTGCAGTACGAAGCCGTTCAGTTGTTGTTCTGTTTGGCGTTTGTGGTGGTTTTCACGCGGCACCGATCTCTTTACCGAAGCCTGCTTCCTCCGCTACACAAACGTATGTTCGCTTTGCTTTAGACGCTCATCTTCAGTCCCTTCTGTGCTTCAGATCGTCGTCTGGTGTGGAGTGAGGAGGAGACAGTTGCATCATGGGTTTGAGACATTAATGTCATAAATAACGTAGTTGTTTTCAATAGTGTCTATTCACGTTTTATTAGTTTTTAATTTAAGTTTTAGTAATTGTAGTTCACAAGCTACACTGTTTCCACTTAAATTTAATAATATATATATATTTTTGTAATGTCCATTTACTATTTATCCATTTTTATATTATTTAATAATATAAATTTAGTACTTAAATTAAAATGGAAAATAGTACTTCAGCTTACGCTAACATTAATATGACAGTGGAAAATATAGTTTAAGCTGAAGTACTAAAATGGCTAAAACTGAGATAAAAATGTATAAAAAGTAAATAGACCTATTTACAAAAACAAAATACCTAAAACGTACAGTAAAATGGAAAATATAGATTGTTTCATTTATTTTGTTAATATTTCTCTTTATTCATTTGTTTTTGGTTTAGTAATTTTACTGCTTAAGTATATTTAGTATATTTTTTAATGTATTTATTATTATTATATTGTATATTTACTTTTAGATTTTTATTAAATTAAACTTATTTGTTTTGTACAGAAAGTTAAAATAACTCAAATGAAACAAGTCTAAACTGTTTGTATATTATATATTATTTCCGTTAACATTTTATATTTTAATTAACAAGTCTTTAAATAGTTTGAGTTCATAATAACAAGCTAATTAACATTTGTAGCACTCCCATTCATCATGGCAGAAGAACTGGTAAATCAGTGTGATTTACAGTTATTTTATTATTAGTAATATACAATTATAATTTTTATTCATGTTTTTAATTCGCTTTTATTTTATATTTTTATATTATGTGCTTTTAAAATGTTTTAATATTACTTTTTAAGCTTATTTTAGTTCAGTTTTCTTCAGGTTTTTTTCTGTTGACAAATTTGTTCTTAATCATTTTAGTTTAATAGCCGTGTTCCCTCAAAAGCCCTAAATGGAGAAATCCACCAATCAGAGCAGCTTCTGTTACAGTACAGACAGAAATTGCATCTTTAGAGCGTTTATGAACGACTGCCAGCTCATAATCCAGTCTCTTTACACTCCTAAATCACTTCATATATTGTTTACTGTCTATTTGACTTATTTTATGCTTATGGAGCAAAGCAGTGGAAAAATACTTCCAGGAAAAGTGGGCGGAGCCTGTGTTGATGGCTGTTTATAATGTGAAAGCTTTCCTTCACTGATGATTTGATTAATTTGGGCTGAAGTCATCTATCTCATCTCAAACTCAAACGACGTTCTGAAGCACAGAGAGTCCCCTGATCACGAGTAATCTGGTGTTTTCTTTGTTTGGCGCAGGAAAGCGGCGTCTGGAGCGCGGGCTGCGCGGCATCAGACTGTCACGCGTGCGTCAGGCCGCCACTCCCACAATCCCTCAGGACTTTAAACACATCCGGACGTAGAGCGGTAAACCTCCGAGTTTCACTCGACGGCAGCTGACTAAACAGATCCGCACTCCTCGTAAACGCTTGATGGGTGTCGTTAAACGCGTGGAGATAAGAGACGCTTGTAAACGACAGTGTTCAGAAGCTCAGACGTTCATTTCTGTTGTTGTGCTGCATGTTTCTGTGATATTTGCATGTTGTTGCATCTGTCATCTAAATAAACATTCATTATGTACATAAAATAAATCTGTTATTTCAGCACATAAAATAAATTTTGATAAACACAGATGTGAATTGTTCAGTTCAGTATATCTATCTATCTGTCTATCCTTCTGTCTATCTATCTGTGTGTTTCTGGCTGTCCGACGGTCTGTCTGTCTGTCTATCTGACTATCTATCTGTTGACCGTCTGACTCTATATCTGACGATCTATCTGACTCTATCTGTTGACTGTCTGTCTATCTGTCTGTTTGTTCGACTGTCTATCTGTCTGACTGTATCTATCTGACTGTCTGACTATCTGACTCTATCTATCTGTTGACTGTCTGTCTGACTGTATATCTATCGGTCTATCTGACTATCTATTTGACTATCTGTCTGTTTGTCTGACTGTATATCTGTCTGTTTATCTATCTATCTGTCTGTCCGTCTATCTGACACTATCTATCTGTCTGACTCTGTCTGTCTGTTTGTCTGACTGTATATCTGTCTGTATATCTGTCTGACTGTCTGTTTGTCCGACTGTATCTGTCTGACTGTCTATCTGTCTGACTATCTGACTGTCTATCTATCTGACTGTCTTAATGTCTATCTATCTGACTCTATCTGTTTGTCTGACTGTCTATCTGTCTGGATGACTATCTATCTGTCTGACTGTCTGTTTGTCCGACTGTCTATCTATCTATCTGTCTGACTGTCTGTATATCTGTCTGTTTATCTATCTATCTGTCTGTCCGTCTATCTGACTCTTATCTATCTGTCTGACTCTGTCTGTCTGTCTGTCTGTCTGACTGTATATCTGTCTGACTGTCTGTTTGTCCGACTGTATCTGTCTGACTGTCTATCTGTCTGACTCTCTATCTGACAGTCTATCTGTCTGACTATCTGACTGTCTATCTGTCTGACTGTCTGTCTTAATGTCTATCTATATATCTGTCTGTCTGACTGTCTATCTGTCTGGATGACTATCTATCTGTCTGTTTGTCTGGCTGTCTATCTATCTGTCTGACTGTCTGTTTGTCTGGATGTCTATCTGTCTGATTGTCTATCTGTCTGGCTGTCTATCTGACTATCTATCTGACTCTGTCTATCTGTCTGTTTGTTTGTCTGTCTATTTATCTGTCTGACTGTCTATCTGAATGTCTATCTATCTGACTCTATCTGTCTGACTGTCAATCTGTCTGTTTGTTTGACTGTCTATCTGTCTGTCTGTCTGTCTGTCTATCTGTCTGTTTGTCCGACTGTCTGTCTGACTGTTTGCCTGGCTGACTATCTGTCGGGCTGTCTATCTGACTGTCTATCTGTCCGACTGTCTGTCTGACTATCTATCTGACTCTGTCTGTTTGTTTGTCTGTCTGTTTATCTGACTGTCTATCTATCTGACTGTCTGTCTGAATGTCTATCTATCTGACTCTGTCTATCTGACTCTATCTGACTGTCTGACTCTATCTGACTATCTATCTGACTCTATCTGACTGTCTGACTCTATCTGACTATCTATCTGACTCTGTCTATCTGTCTGTTTGTCTGACTGTCTGTTTGTCTGGATGACTATCTGTCTGACTGTCTGTTTGTCTATCTGACTGTCTATCTGTCCGACTGTTTATCTGACTCTGTCTATCTGTCTGTCTGTCTGTCCGACTGTTTATCTGACTATCTATCTGACTCTGTCTATCTGACTGTCTATCTGTCCGACTGTTTATCTGACTATCTATCTGACTCTGTCTATCTGTCTATCTGTCTGTCTGTCTGTCTGACTGTCTGTCTGACTGTATATCTATTGGTCTATCTGACTATCTATCTGACTCTATCTGTCTGTTTGTCTGACTGTATATCTGTCTGTTTGTCTATCTATCTGTCTGACTGTCTATCTGTCTGACTCTATCTGGCTCTGTCTATCTGTCTGACTCTATCTGGCTCTGTCTATCTGTCTGTTTGTCTGACTGTCTGTTTGTCTGGCTGTCTATCTGACTGTCTATCTGTCTGACTGTCAATCTGACTGTCTATCTGTCTGTTTGTTTGACTGTCTATCTGACTGTCTATCTATCTTTTTATCTGTCTGTCTGTCTCTAACATTTTTTCATATTTGTCAGAGTAAATACAACTAATGTTAAACATTAAATTTAAATACTTTTAAATAAAATATTTTAGTTAAAAAGGCATGAAATATAAAAATTATAGAAAATCAATCTCTCTCTATATATATTTATATATTATATACACAATAAATGTGTTTGTATATAAATGTTATCTATATTAAATGTTAGTTGAGCTGTGATTTATTGTGTTTTTGCACTATTGACATGCAAGACTCAAACAATGCAGATTTGTAAAAATAGCCTGTGATGGCCGAATCTGTGGCCACACATTGATAAGGGTAACATCAACGCATTCATTCATGATACATACATTCATTCACATACTGATAGTTATTTTCTTCCTTTTTATCATTCATTTATATTTGAATTTATAGTATAGGATTTAAGGTTTATGTATAAGAAAATCACTACACTTTGTTTGACAAATTGCAAAGCTTTATTTATACATGTCAGTACTTCGTTCGTTGGTTTGGAGTGCACACTTACTGGCTTGCGTTGTACTATTTCTGTTTCCTTATCTTTGTTTCTATTTGAGTTTAAGTTACCGTGGCATGGAGGTTGGATGAATAGCGTTGACTCAGGTGTGCGTCTTTCCGTCATCGCGGTCTTGACTGACAAAAGGCTGAGGCGCGTGCGGCAGTCAATATTTATGGTCTGAGCATTCCACTGGACGATACCAACTAGATGCTATGTCATTGGGGGGTGAAGAAATGAAGTTATATTTCTGATTGGTTCCAATTTATTTTTATTATTAATATTTGTTGTTTTGTATTATTAGATTGTTTTGTTTGTTACTCTATTTACTTTGATTAGATAACTTGTATCTAATTTGTTGATTTATAAAGTGTTGATTGTATGTTTTCCCCTGTCTTGTTTAAGTGAGCTCACCGTCTGTGATAAATACCTGTTTGTTGTCTCATTTAGGGGGTGAGTTTTGTTCTGTTCAGTTCTTCTTAAGTTTCGTTATATTGAATTAAAACTTGTTTCGTTTACTTTATTAAAGTCTAGCTAGATTATTTGTTAGAACAAGTTGATTTATTTTGTAACTGAGACCTTTTTCTTATTTTTGGGTAAAATAAAACCTTTTTTTGTTGGCAATCCTGTGTCCTCGTGCCTTACTACTTGGCGATATCCGACATATGGTGGCAGCGGTGGGATAAGCCAGTAGAGGACACAGGTTTTTGTTTTTTTCCCCCCTCTTGTTTAATTATATTTTTTGAGGAGTTATGAGTCGACCGCCAAAGAAAGGAGTTCCTAAGCTTGCTCCAACTGAGCGAGAAGAAAGAGATGAGGAGAGGACTATAGACGAAGAGGTGTTTGATGGGGAAAAGGAGGCGGCAAGTAGAGAACCATCATTGGGTGATTTGACTGGCCTGTTTCGAGCCCATATGGCGAAAATGGATGTCCGGGAGGCAGCAAGGAAGCAGGAGTATGGAGAACAGGAGCGACGATTTAGAGCTCTACAACATCAATTCAGCTTATTACAGACTGAGGTTCAGGCTCGTACCTCCTTTACTCCTGAGCCACGCCCGACTAATTTAGATTATCTTGATGGCCAGGGTGGAGATGCAGATCCTGGAACCCGACGTTCTCCTCACCAGTTTACCTCCCACACAAGGGATGCTGACCCTAATGTTGATTATTCTGGACCAATGTGGCCTCGTGAACCTCGACTGGAAAAATTAGCTGACTCTGATGATATAGAGCATTTTTTAATAACTTTTGAGCGAATCGCCACAGCTTGCCGCTGGCCCAAGGCTGATTGGACTTTTCACTTGATTCCGTTATTGACTGGCAAAGCAAGGGCTGCATATGTTAATATGGATTTGGATGATTGTATCGAGTATGAGAAGGTCAAGGCAGCCATCCTCATTAAATATGATATTAGTGCAGAGACCTATAGACAGAGGTTTCGCTCCTTAGATGTCTATCCATCCGAGAGTCCAAAAGAACTGTACATAAGGCTGAAGGAACTCTATGGCAAGTGGATTAGACCCCGGGAGAAAACCATCGAAGAGGTGGGTGAAATGATCATTCTAGAACAGTATCTTCGCATGCTTTCTCCTGAACTCCAGGTCTGGGTCCGGGAACGGGACCCTAGGACCGCAGCGGATGCCGCGTCATTAGCTGATGTCTTTGTGGCTGCAAGAAAAAAGAATCAACCGTGGAGTTGGACAACTGGTAGTGACTCCCGACGGGCCCCGTTCCATCAGAAACCGGTGCCTGGGGCGGGTAAGTCTCCCAAGGGAGATTTTCCAGAAGTTAGACGGCATAACATTTTAAGAGGACCAGTCATTTGTTTCCAGTGCGGACAAGAGGGCCACACAAGGCCAGCCTGCCCACAAAATGCTGCTAAACTAACTAACTTGTGTTATGTTCCCAGAGGCAGCGCAGCAAAGATAACCAAACCAAAGGTACTGTTACAGATCAAGACGGTGACCGTAAACGGGAAAGAACTGAAGGCCCTAGTGGATACTGGGAGTGACCAGACTCTGGTGAACAGGAAATTTGTGGCTCCATCTTTAATTAGGGCCTATAATAAATTACCCATCTGCTGCGTACATGGGGAGGAAAGAATGGTGCCCACTGCAGACCTATATATTGGGGTTGAAGGTCAAACCTACCTGTTAGAAGTAGGGGTAGCAGATAATCTTCCGTATCCCGTAGTTCTTGGTCGTGATTTACCAGTGCTCCTAGATCTGGTCAAGCCCGTGCAGCAGTGCAACATAGTGATAACAAGGGCCATGGCAAAGCAGCCGGAAGAAGCGATACAGACTCTTTCGACACTGCCCTTTTATGACGTAGATTTAGCGATGGGCATCCCGAAATCAAGAAAATCTAGACGTCAAAAGAGACGAGCAAAGCTTGAGTATAATGCCTCCCAATTGCCCGTAGAGAGCACATGCAATCTAACCCCACATGTCCAGCTGCCTACTAACATAATTGCATTACAGAAAAAAGATGTTAGTCTTGCTGTTTGCCTACAGAAAGCAAACCAGGAGACCACAGGGGAGGGACCCACTAATGACAAGGGTGAGCATTTTGTATTTGAACAGGGCATACTCTACCGCCAGATCGGACTGGTAAAACAGCTGGTGGTTCCGCAGGATACTCGAGAGGTTGTCCTTCACCTGAGCCATTCCATTCCCTGGGCTGGCCACCTAGGGAAAAAGAAAACCACTGCACGTATCAAAAGACACTTTTACTGGCCCGGCTTGGAAACGGATGTTGCCCAGTACTGTAAAAGTTGCCCTGATTGTCAAAAAGTATCCATCAAACGTCCATCAAGAGTGCCCCTCCAGCCCCTTCCTGTAATCCGTACACCATTCGAACGTCTGGGCATGGATGTCGTTGGCCCTGTGGAAAAGAGCTGTGCAGGTAACCGGTTTCTACTGGTGATCACCGATTATGCTACGAGGTACCCAGAGGTATTTCCTTTAAAGTCTGTCAAAGCTAAATATGTTGCAACTTGTCTAGTCCAGTTCTTTTCCAGAGTTGGACTGCCAGCGGAAATTCTCACTGACCAAGGGACCAATTTCATGTCCAATCTCCTGAAACAAGTCTACCAGTTGCTGGGTATTAAGAGTTTGCGGACAACACCTTACCATCCTCAAACTGATGGGCTCACAGAACGATTTAATCAGACATTGAAACAAATGCTGCGGAAATTTGTTGGTGAGACTGGCCGGGACTGGGACCAATGGCTCCCGTATCTTCTTTTTGCTTATAGAGAAGTACCCCAGGCTTCTACCGGGTTTTCTCCGTTTGAGCTCTTATACGGCCATGAAGTTCGGGGACCTCTGACACTACTTAAAGAAGTCTGGGAAGGAGACCATGGTGAGAGTGAGCCTATTAACATTGTGTCTTATGTCTTGCAAATGAGGGAACGTCTGGAGAAAATGAGGACTTTGGCTCAAACCCACCTGATGGAGGCCCAGAAGCACCAAAAAACATGGTACGACCAATCGGCACGGGAAAGAGGCTTTGTGGTTGGAGACAGAGTACTTGTGATGCTGCCGAGTCAGGAGAGCAAGCTGTTGGCCAAGTGGCAGGGCCCCTTCGAGATCAGGAACCAGCTAGGTCCCACCACGTATGAAGTGGTCATTCCAGGGCAAGATCGTGCTAGCCGAGTACTTCATGTCAACCTTTTGAAGAAGTGGGTATCCCGACCTGAGCAGAGAGCGCAAGTGATGATGATTCGTCATGTGAAGGAGGAGGAGGAATGGGAAGACCAGTACTTGCCTCGACCAGTAGCTGGAAATATTCATCTGGAGCATCTGCCTGAAGATCAGCAATCCCAGGTGAGAGCTCTATGTACCCCTGAAACCTTCTCAGAATATCCTGGTTTGACATCTTTGATACAACATGATGTGATCTTAAAACCTGATGCAGCTGTTAGACGTATGAGTTACAGAATACCTGAGAGACTCCAAGAGGACTTGAAGGAGGAAGTGAACTTGATGCTGAGACTGGGAATTATTGAACCCTCTAAAAGCGAGTGGTGTCATCCGGTGGTCCTAGTACCGAAAAAGGATGGGAGTATCCGGTTTTGTATTGACTTCAGGTACTTGAATTCTGTATCACAGTTTGACTCATATCCTACTCCCCGTATAGACGCCTTAATTGATCGATTGGGCAAAGCCAAATACCTGACGACCATCGATTTGTCCAAAGGGTATTGGCAGATACCATTGACACAACAGGCCCGTCCTTTAACAGCATTTAGGACACCATGGGGGCTATTCCATTTCCGGGTTTTACCCTTTGGCCTGCATGGGGCACCGGCTACCTTTCAGAGACTTATTGACCAGGTGTTACATGGGCTAACCTTTGCTGCAGCTTATTTGGATGACATAGTCATCTACAGTACTACCTGGGAGGAGCATGTTCAACACCTTCAAGAGGTTCTACAGCGTCTGCAAGAAGCAGGCCTCACAGTGAATCCTGCCAAGTGTGCTGTAGCCAGGACGGAAACCGAATACCTGGGCTTTGTCATTGGCAACGGGGTAGTGCGACCACAAGTCAAAAAGGTCCAGGCATTAGAGGAAGCTCCCATTCCTCAGACACGTAAGGAACTCAGGTCCTTTCTGGGAATGGCGGGATTTTATAATCGTTTTATCCCTCACTTCTCTAGCAGGGCTGCCCTGTTGACAGATATGGTGGGGGTTCGATGTCCAAATCAATGCCAGTGGTCAGAAGAAAGGATGACGGCCTTTCGAGATATTCAATCGGCGTTAAGAGAAAATGCTGTGCTGTACAGTCCCGACTTTGATCAAGAATTTATTGTGCAGACGGATGCCTCTGAGAGGGGCATAGGGGCTGTGTTGTTACAGGGACCACCTGGTGAGCGACGGCCTGTGGCTTTCATTAGCCGCAAACTCTTTCCAAGGGAAGTCCGCTATTCGACAATAGAGAAGGAATGTTTGGCAGTTAAATGGGCCCTAGACTCCTTGAGATATTACCTACTTGGAAGGGAGTTCAAGTTGGAAACGGACCATAAAGCTCTCCAGTGGCTGGAAAGGATGAAAGATACCAATGGGAGGATCACACGGTGGTATCTGGCTATGCAGCCTTTCCGGTTCACTGTCCAGCACGTTCCGGGCAAGTCCAATGTGACCGCTGACTACTTCTCTCGTTGTATCCACGAGATGCCTGAAGGGAGGGGGTGTGTGATGGCCGAATCTGTGGCCACACATTGATAAGGGTAACATCAACGCATTCATTCATGATACATACATTCATTCACATACTGATAGTTATTTTCTTCCTTTTTATCATTCATTTATATTTGAATTTATAGTATAGGATTTAAGGTTTATGTATAAGAAAATCACTACACTTTGTTTGACAAATTGCAAAGCTTTATTTATACATGTCAGTACTTCGTTCGTTGGTTTGGAGTGCACACTTACTGGCTTGCGTTGTACTATTTCTGTTTCCTTATCTTTGTTTCTATTTGAGTTTAAGTTACCGTGGCATGGAGGTTGGATGAATAGCGTTGACTCAGGTGTGCGTCTTTCCGTCATCGCGGTCTTGACTGACAAAAGGCTGAGGCGCGTGCGGCAGTCAATATTTATGGTCTGAGCATTCCACTGGACGATACCAACTAGATGCTATGTCATTGGGGGGTGAAGAAATGAAGTTATATTTCTGATTGGTTCCAATTTATTTTTATTATTAATATTTGTTGTTTTGTATTATTAGATTGTTTTGTTTGTTACTCTATTTACTTTGATTAGATAACTTGTATCTAATTTGTTGATTTATAAAGTGTTGATTGTATGTTTTCCCCTGTCTTGTTTAAGTGAGCTCACCGTCTGTGATAAATACCTGTTTGTTGTCTCATTTAGGGGGTGAGTTTTGTTCTGTTCAGTTCTTCTTAAGTTTCGTTATATTGAATTAAAACTTGTTTCGTTTACTTTATTAAAGTCTAGCTAGATTATTTGTTAGAACAAGTTGATTTATTTTGTAACTGAGACCTTTTTCTTATTTTTGGGTAAAATAAAACCTTTTTTTGTTGGCAATCCTGTGTCCTCGTGCCTTACTACTTGGCGATATCCGACATAGCCTTTTTATTTTTATAATCTCATATTGATTAACAAACATGCCATTTTTCCATCGGTGAATTAGTTCTGTCAGGACAGCTAATGTTCAGTGTTCTCTCACATTATGACTGCTGTAAATACTTGTGCTGGTTATTCTGGTTACTGACTAACTAAATCTCATCTGCCAGTAAGAGAACGTGATCAGTGAGCAAAACACAGTTTCTCTCACTCCTGTCAGTCCTCGGAAATTCACTGGCATTTGTAATGTGTGACCAGGTGAGGAAAGTCTGCTAAAATATAATGTTAAAGAGGTTTGTCTTACAGTGAGAGTCAAATATTGATCTGAACTAGAATCTCTCCTGCTACTGTCAAATCAACACAAATTATACTTAAATGCATTTGAAAATATTAAAAGACGTTTATATATATATATATATATACCGATTTCTGAAGATCATGTGACACTGAAGACTGGAGGAATGATGCTGAAAATACAGCTGTACATCACAGAAATACATTACACTTGAACAGATTCACACAGAAAACAGATATATTAAATAGTAAAATTATTTTTAGTAAATAGTAAAAAATTATTTTGGATCAAAAATTATAGGCTTGAAGAAACTAAAAAAAACATTAACTATCATACTGTTCAATAACTTTTGACTGGTAGTCTATAATTTAATTATAAAGTAGAATTTAATCATGCAGTATACATTTAATTTATAATATAATTTATATTATTTATTAAACATTTAATTAAAAATATAATTTAAAGAATTGGTCTGGTAGTAATAATCTTTAGAAATAAAACAATAAGTTAATTGAAAGAGGAAAAACATCTGCTATCAGCTATTTTAGTAACAATGAATAAAATTTCAATAATATTTTTGTTTTTCTTAATTTAAATAATGTAAAGATGCAGTAAAGTCATAATAATTTTCAGGGTTCAGATTCTTTCTGAAGATGTTCGTTTTAAAAAGTCATTATTATTATTATTTTTTTTTTTTTTTTTTGCTTTTTATCCTCCTAGTTTAAGAACAACAACAAAAAACATTTTTAGTAGTAAAAAGTATGTAAAGTTTTAGTAAAAGTTTAAGAGTTCAGATCCTTCTTCCTGAAGGGTTAGGGATGGTGCTGCAGGGAATGATGGGAAGTGTCTCTAGAGCGCTTTGAAGCTCTCGGTGCTGAAGGCCTGGTTGTCGTAGGGGTTTGGGAGACTGCTGCCGGTCTGTGGCCGTGTTTGCCGTCGGATCAGTCTGTAAACAGCTACGATGGGGATGGAGACAACAGGAGCGGTGCTCAGCAGCACACAGATGGCAAACACCCAGTCCGAGTACGGCTTCACCTCCGACTCCGGGAACTTTTCCTGCACCATCACAAACACAGCATTATGAATTTGAAGATCGGGGTACATTTCACTTATTTTGTCTGCTGGGCAATATGTAAGTATCTTTTGTAGCCTCTGAAAGGCAATACTAAATAAAAAAAGATATTTAGGCAAAATGAGAAAAATGTACACATCTCCATTCTGTTCAAAAGTTTTCACACCCCGGCTCTTAATGCATGGTTTTTCCTTCTGGAGCATCGGTGAGTGTTTGAATCTTCTGTAATAGTTGTGTTTGAGTCCTTCAGTTGTCTTCAGAGTGAAAAGATGGATCTCAAAATCATACAGTCACTACTGGAAAGGGTTCAAATACACAAAAATGCTGGAAAACCAAAAAAATTTCTGGGACCTAAAGGATTTTTCTGAAGAACAGCAGACTGTTCAACTGTTCAGGACAAACAAGAGACTCATGAACAACTATCACTAAACACAAACACACAGCTGTGGATCATTCAGCTAACAACACAGTATTAAGAGTCAAAGGGGATGAAAACTACTGAACAAGATTATTTTTTATAAATTCAACTATTATTTTCTCTATTGGACTATATGTAAACTTTAGTTGTTGTTTTTTTTTTTCAAAATATCTTATTCAGGTCAGTACTAAATAAACAATAAGATGTTATAAACGCACATTTTGCAAGGGGTGTGAAAACTTATGAGCAATAACTTCTTGGCTACGGCCGTGTGTGATACTGTGGGGACGCTGGGGGTTATTGTTGTGTTGTGTGTGGATGTGCTTCAGACTCACGTATTCTGGGTTCCAGGCAGGATATGTGGGGTGTTTCTGGACCTGGACCACGATGTACGCCACCAGAACCACCAGGAGCATGATGGGACTGATGCCCATCCAGCACACGCGCCAGAACAGGTTCGGCCGGCGGCCCGTCATGCTCTCGATATCATCACTGAACCTGAAACACAAGTCATCTGTCTCGATGAACCGTCTCATACTGATTCCCAAACTTCTCTTGTCAGCCAAAGCTGAAGATGTTACTTCCATATTTCAATAATAGATCAGCATGCTCATGTGACATGCAGAGAAACATGACATGATTTAAACTTTTGTTTTAATTTTTTTATTTTAAAATTATTATTATTATTTTTTATAATTTAATTTGTAGAAAGTGTTTCGTTTAAATATTGATTTATTTATTTATTTTAACTTTGATGAATTTTATTTTTTACATTTTTATGATTTCAGTGTGCAAATTTTAAAATAAAGGTTCTTAAGGTTCTTTACAGCGATGGCATTGAAGAACCATTCAGTAAAAGGTTCTTTAAAGAAACATCTATTTCTTCCATTTTAATGATATGAAGAACAAAAAAAAGTTATTCAGTTGATAAAGGTTTTTTTTTTTTTTTTACATATTTTTATACTTTGGTTTTTATTGAAATGTATTGCATTTTGAGTATTTCTTTTATTTTTTAAATATATATTTTTAATGATTTAATTCATTTTAGCAAGTGTTTTAATTTTTTTTTTATTACAATTATTAATTTTAATTTTACATTTTATTTTATTATTCATATTAATTAAACATATATAATTTAATTTTAGCAATCTTTCGTTTTTGTATTTTAAGATTAATTTAATTTAGCTTTTTACTACATTTTTTGGTGTTGATATTTTAATTTTAAATTTTAATGGTTTCATTTTAAGTGTGTTTTATCTGGATTGTTTATGTTTTCATGAAATCATTCATTTCAATTTAACATTCAGCGTTTTTAACATTTAAGTGTTATTTTAATTTGAAAATTATTTTTGAATTTTATTTTTGATTATTTTGTGATTCATTTAAATCACAAATACATTTTTCCAATTTAATTTATTGGTATATGTAGGGTTTTATTAATGATGATCTATTTTGATGAGCTCATGAACCCTGCTCTGATGAACAGCTGTTTGCAGCGGCAGCTTCTGTTGTGTTTCATCGGTCAGTCTGTGTGTAGTGAGTGAGTTCACTGACCGCTTCATCCCGTAGAAGAAGACGACGCCGATGATCTCACAGAAGGCGATGACGAGGAGAGGGATGGAGCCCACATAACTGTTGAAGATCTCCAGCCAGTAGTTGCCAGATCCCAGCGTGAAGATCAGGGCCACCAGGAAGTTGAACACACAGATCAGACCTGCACGGAGAGCTCGTGGTCAGCGCTCGAGACGAGCTGGTGTGCACCTGTGGATGGTGTGTGTGTGTGTGTTCACCTGTGAAGAGCTCTTTGGGCATCCAGCTGGGCACCAGGTGCAGGTCCAGCAGCGGCGTCAGGACTCCCTCCAGATTCCCGAACATGGAGGACAGACCCAGACTGAAGAGCATGACGAAGAAGAGCACGGCCCACACCTGTGACCCCGGCATCTCGATCACAGCCTCCGTGAACACGATGAACGCCAGCCCCGTTCCTGAAGCACTCTGGGTAAGAGAGAGCCGTCAGATTCATCCAGAGCACACCATCAGCTTTAATTACAGCTCCTAGCTTTAAGAAACAAAGCCCTGTCTTCTATATAATTGTAGTTCATTTAGCCTTTTTATTCTTTTTTTTTGTATTTTTTATATATATGTATATAGTTTTGTTTTTAGTAAAAGTATTATTTATTTGTTTATTAAACTTTAATTTGTATTTTAGATTTTTGTGTTAGATTTATTTTATTTTATAATTATTTATTATTTATTTTACTTATGTTTAAGTACTTTTGAGACCACCACCCTTTTGTTTTGAGCGGATGTTAATTTAGCATTTTTTGTATAATTTGTTTGTTTTATTTTTATCTTTTAATAAAAAAAAATAATTTATATTTTTAATTTATATTTTAATTTGTAATTATTTTTGTAATTATTTAAAATGTAATTATTTTATTTTATAATATTTATTTTGTATATTTTTATCAACTTTTTATTTACATTTGTTTTTTGCTTTTTTTGTATTTTGAAATGTTCACTTCAAAGTATTTTTTTTAAGTAATTTAACATTATTATTATATTTTATATATATAATATTATTTTTAATCTTCAAGACCGTGTTACGCACTGAAATTAATACTTTTATTCATCAATGCTGCATTAAATTGATGAAAAGTGAAGAAATGTATGATGATACAAAAGATTCCTATTGTAAACGAATGCTTTCTAATCATCCTGAAAAATAAAATGCATCTCAGTTTGCTGTTCTGAAGGGATTTGCAAGCCAAATGAATAAATATAACTGTGTAGAAAGAGAATCTGAGCTCTTTTATGATTGATTTTCTGTTCTGTTGATGATTTAGTGAGCAATGGTTTACCTGGTCCAGAAAGCTCTGGAGCTCGCAGTGTTTGAGGTTCAGACTGGACACCTTGTCCGGATCGGTTGAGTTCAGATATGTTAACCAGCTCTCGTAGTTCTCCATTGTGATGTTTCTTTCAGTGACGTCGAAAGCGTTGGTCAGATCCAGGATGTTACTGCAGAGGAAGGAAACACCATTAAAGCCTCTCCTTACAGTGTGTGTGTGTGTGTGTGTGTGTGCGTGTGTGTGTGTTAATGCATGATAAGAGTTCAAGCTTGAGTTTGCTGTGCTTCACCTGTCAATGCAGGAGTTGAAGTTGCTGGTGGCTTTGAAGCCCAGGATGGCGAAGATGGGAATGGAAGCGTAGAGAGACGTGGCGCTGTTAATGATCCCAACAACCAGAGTGTCCCGTTCACAGTCATTCCTGAAGAACCACAGACACAGTCAGGTCCACACGTGTTTGCACACTTTTGCCTTTAGGTGAAATGTAAGAATCATTGGTGTCATTGATTTGTTTTTTTGTCAGGTTGTACTTTTTGGGGTTGTAGCTGGAGAAGGCGATGAGTCCCCCGAACGCCAGAGACAGAGAGAAGAAGATCTGGGTCGCAGCGTCCAGCCAAACCTGAGGATCCATCAGCAGCGCCCACTGAAGAGACCAGATCACACGTCAAACCTGTGTGTGTGTGTGTGTGTGTGTGTGTGAGAGAGAGAAGCTCACGTCTGGAGTGAAGAGGTACCGAAGCCCGTCTGTGGCCCCGGGCAGAGTAAGGGCCCTCACCAGAAAGATGGTCAACACCAGATATGGAAATGTGGCCGTCACATACACGGCCTGCAACACAGTCCAGAGAAACACTTCTAAACAATGCATAGTTTTTTGTAAGAGAACGAAACTCTGAAAATGCGTGAAGATCCTCAAAATACACATTGTTTATTTTCCCCAGATTTTTTACACTTATTCTTTAAGAGATATAACGTGTTTCGTGTTCGGGTCATTTTTGACCCGGGTTTGTATGGGGCACCATTAGTGTCAAAAATACCTTCTGTAAAATAATCTGTGAAGTTATATTAGTGTCAAAAAATATTTGTAACTTATATTTAGCCTTTCCCCTATGTCTCTTATACTTCTGGACTGAATTTTGTTGATAAACATGAATATCTATCTAATAGATTAAATGAAAAACTGATCACTTTAAAACACTTTATGCAAGTTAAATTATTTAATCTTGTTTTAAATCTTTGAGTATTGTTTTTCTTTTGTTAGAAATAAATATGTAGGTTTCAAAAATTTGGTTTAGAGCAATGGTGTAAAAATTCAGATCTTAGAAAGATTTTTAATTTAACTCCATTCGTTCCAAAGGGGTTAATAATTCTCAGATTATGTGTTCTTATAAATTTCTTACAATTATATATCCAAATAAAATTTGTCATCAGTATTGACTAAAATATGGTTGTTTTTAGTTTTTAGGTTTTTGTTTACATATTGCTCTCGTTCATGTGCAATTTCAAAGAATTTCTTAAATTGATTAAAAATGATGAAATGCATTAATAACACGGTAACATTCAAAACTTTTGATATTTTTTTAACATTCACTTATAATGAGAAGTTGCTGGTTAGATACAGTTAACAGTTTTAAGTTATGACTGTTTTATAAAATAATAATAAATGTTTTTTATTATTTTTTTAATCATATTTCAAATGCAGGGTTATCTACCAACACATAACCCATGATGCAGCTCAGTAAAGGCTGGTGTATTTGGGACGGTTGGGCTCACCTTGCCGATGGTCTCGATGCCCCGTATGAAGCAGATGTAGACAATGCTCCAGGCCGAGGCCAGACACACGACGAGCCTCCACTGCAGCGAGCCGCTCTGCTCGATGTCCGGCGTGATGTTCAGTGTCTGTCTGTACCAGAAGTAGTTGACCGGTGTGCTGGCCAGACACTCCTGCACATAACCTGTAACACACGGGCCCAGGTCAACACCTCAGACACTTGAGAAATAGTGTTATATTATATGTTTATTCTTAATGTAAGTACTTCATATACTTACATTTAATGTATATTTTATTTATATTTACTTTTTAATGGATTTATTTGGTGAATTTATTTATGTATTCCTATTTAATTGTTTGTTTAAAATTTTATTTTATCATTATTTTTATTAGCTTTTTTAGATTGTATTTGTTTGCATTTTTCTTTACTTTTAATGTAAATTTATGTTTGTTTTATTCATATTTATGTATTTATTTTATTTACTATATTTTTTATTTTAATATATTTGTATGTATTTATTTATTTATATGTATGTTTAATTTGTATATATATATATATATATATATATATATATATATATATATATAATTTGTGAATATTATATAAAGTATATCTTAAACTATATGCATTCCTAATTGTATTGCATTTATGTTTTTATTTATTTTCTATTTATGTATTTATTTTCATTTAATTTTTGAATGTAGTTTTTTTTTTTTTTTTGCTTTGTACTCTTACAGATGTTATTAATTAGATTGTTTTTGTATTTTTCTTTACTTTTAATATACATTTATATTGTATTTATTTTCTTTTTATTCATATTTTGGTAGTTATTTTATTTACCATATTTGTATTTATTCCTTTATTTTTATGTATGTGTGTTTATTTTATTTTATTTATATTACATTTTATTTATTTATTGCTGATAAATTACATGACTGAGATATGCTGACAGGCCTTGACAGGTTTTGTAACAATTGCTCTTCTATTTCTTTCTCTCTCTCTCTCTCTCTCTTTCCCTCTGTCTTCTTACATTTTATGATTTACAGTATTCCGATTTTTTATTAATTCCTGTCTGAACCTCATCCTTCGCTTAATTTTCATTATATTGCATTTATGGGCACCTGACAGAAAACAAGTTTAATTGTGATGAAAGAAATGTCCAAATGGACTGAGATGTTGTATTTGTTCCAGGTGTGTTTTTCTCTCCGTACCGGTGCGGTTCTCGCTGATGGGGCATTGACTCCAGGGCAGTGGCTCCTGAAACGAGTGGAAGAAGTACCAGAGAACCCAGGCCAGGATGGTGTTATAAAACAAACCCACCAGCAACGAGATGATCATCGACGCCACGCCTGCCAACACAAGCGCAATCATACGGTAATAACCCAATAATGCTTTTATGAGCTCATAAAGACTTATAATGCAGGAACACAATCTGACAACACATCAAGCATTCAGTCATGGAAAATCACAGAACAACCAGAGAATAAAAGCCATGTTTATCTGTTCAGATAAAATTCAGCATGTTTCACATCTGTAAAAACAAAGCTGGACCTATCAAAACTACAAATGAAAGTCCCTTAGATGCTAAACCATGCTTGCAAAATATTAATCATGTTAAAACATGCTAGCAATTTGTTAAATAATGTTAGCAACACGCTATCAACATATTAAATTAAAATGTTAAATAACAATATTCTTATCATGTTCACAACATGAAAATCATGCCAGCAACATGCTAATCATGTTAACAATGTGTTAAAACATGCTTGCAGTATGGCTACAAGTTAATCGTGTTAACAGTGTGCTAAAACATGCTAGCAACCTGTTAACAAAATGCTAATCACGTTAACAACATACAGTAATACTAACAACATGCTAATCATGTCAGCAACATATTAATCATGTTAACAATGTGCTAAAACACGTTAATATGCATGTTAAATCATGGTAGCAACTTGCTTAAATATTTTAGCAATGTTCTAGAACATTTTAACAACATGACTTCAAGTAACATTTTTAAACGTGAAACTAGTTAGTTAGTTATTTCAAATAAGGCTTTGTCAAGCCATCATCGAAGTTAGCTTAGGAACTTTTTGGTTTTATGGTTGTTTCTGGAAACATTCTGCATGTTAGTGTGTGTGAGTAATGTGCAGAAGAGTGTGTTTGACTCACCGACTCCACCCAGCAGAGGAGAGATGGAGTGCCAGACGCCGATGCTGCCCTTCCTCAGACTCTGACCGATGGCCAGCTCCAGATACAGCAGAGGTAGCCCCTCGAAGACCAGTGCGATCAGGTACGGGATCAGGAACGCACCTGACACACACACAACAACACAACAACCTCCAGATCTGACTGTTCACAAACGCAACAACCTCCAGATCTGACTGTTTAAAAACTGGAAAGTTACTTTTTATGGAAAGTAATGCAATACATTATTGTGTTTATTTTATATAGAAAAGTAACTTATTCTATAAAAAAGTAACCTTTTGTGTTACATTGTTACTTTTTATGGACAGTAATTCAATACAGTATTGCGTTATTCAGTAAAAAAGTAATTAATTCAATTAAAAAGTAACTTATGTTACATTGTTACTTTTTATGGAACGTAATTTAATACAGTATTTTGGTATTCAAAAAAAAAGTAACTTACTGTGTTACATTGTTACTTTTTATGGAAGGAGTAATTCAATACAGTATTGCGTTATTCAGTAAAAAAGTAATTAATTCAATAAAAAATTAACTTATTGTGTTACATTGTTACATTGTTACTTTTTATGTAACATAATTCAATACAGTATTTCGTTATTCAATAAAAAAAGTAACTTGTGTTACATTGTTACTTTTTATGGAAAGTAATTCAATACAGTATTGTGTTATTCAGTAAAAAAGTAATTAATTCAATTAAAAAGTAACTTATTGTGTTACATTGTTACTTTTTATGGAACATATTTGAATCCAGTATTTCGGTATTCAATAAAAAGTATATTATTCAATAAAAAGTAACTTATTGTGTTACATTGTATCTTTTTATGGAAAGTAATGCAATACAGTATTTCGTTATTCAATAAAAAAGTAACTTATTGCATTACATTGTTACTTTTTATGTAAAGTAATTCATTACAGTATTGCGTTTTGCACAATAAGAAAAAAGTAACTAATAATAAAAAGTAACTTATTCAATAAAAAAGTGACTTTTATGGAAAGAAATGTATTACAGTATTGCGTTACTCGATATAAAAGTAGCCTATTGAGTAACATTGTTACTTTTATGGAAAGTAATGCATTAAAGTATTGCGTTACTCAATAAAAAGTAAATTGGTACATTGTTACTTTTTATGGAAAGTAATTGACTGACACTAATGCGTTGTTCAGTAATGCATTACAATATTGCGTTACTCAATAATAAAATTAACTAATTGTGTTACTTAGTTACTTTTTATGGAAAGTAATGCATTGTTATTTTACTTTACTCTTTGTCACATGGGTTAAAAAGTTTTATTTTTGGCAACTTTAAAGGCCCTTTCACACCAAAAGTGAAATTGTGCCTCTGTCTCTGCACTTACTCCTGGTTCCTCTCAACATGTGGACAGAAGGGCTGTCACTTTCATTACTCATTTGCAAAAGTAACTAAGAAATTTTGTTGTTAATTTAAAAGTAATGTTACATTATTACTTAATTGAAAAAATAAACCCCAAACACTGGTGATATCTGAAATTTTCCACGTAATATTGTTGACTAATAAATGCAGCAATGTATTGTATTTTGCATATATTGTTGGTGCTTTTAAATGAAATAAATAAAATAAAATGAGAAAAAAAATCAATACAAATATATAGTTAATAATAATGAATATAATAATAAATTATACTTAAAATGTGTGTGTGTGTATATATACTGTATATATATATATATATATATATATATATATATATATATATATATATATATATATATATATATATATATATTAAAATTAGATTTTTGTTCATGTACTATAGCTTATTTTTATGCATTAATTTTTTATTTTTAGTGTATATTTTTTATTATATATATATATATATATATGAGAGAAGCTCACGTCTGGAGTGAAGAGGTACCGAAGCCCGTCTGTGGCCCCGGGCAGAGTAAGGGCCCTCACCAGAAAGATGGTCAACACCAGATATGGAAATGTGGCCGTCACATACACGGCCTGCAACACAGTCCAGAGAAACACTTCTAAACAATGCATAGTTTTTTGTAAGAGAACGAAACTCTGAAAATGCGTGAAGATCCTCAAAATACACATTGTTTATTTTCCCCAGATTTTTTACACTTATTCTTTAAGAGATATAACGTGTTTCGTGTTCGGGTCATTTTTGACCCGGGTTTGTATGGGGCACCATTAGTGTCAAAAATACCTTCTGTAAAATAATCTGTGAAGTTATATTAGTGTCAAAAAATATTTGTAACTTATATTTAGCCTTTCCCCTATGTCTCTTATACTTCTGGACTGAATTTTGTTGATAAACATGAATATCTATCTAATAGATTAAATGAAAAACTGATCACTTTAAAACACTTTATGCAAGTTAAATTATTTAATCTTGTTTTAAATCTTTGAGTATTGTTTTTCTTTTGTTAGAAATAAATATGTAGGTTTCAAAAATTTGGTTTAGAGCAATGGTGTAAAAATTCAGATCTTAGAAAGATTTTTAATTTAACTCCATTCGTTCCAAAGGGGTTAATAATTCTCAGATTATGTGTTCTTATAAATTTCTTACAATTATATATCCAAATAAAATTTGTCATCAGTATTGACTAAAATATGGTTGTTTTTAGTTTTTAGGTTTTTGTTTACATATTGCTCTCGTTCATGTGCAATTTCAAAGAATTTCTTAAATTGATTAAAAATGATGAAATGCATTAATAACACGGTAACATTCAAAACTTTTGATATTTTTTTAACATTCACTTATAATGAGAAGTTGCTGGTTAGATACAGTTAACAGTTTTAAGTTATGACTGTTTTATAAAATAATAATAAATGTTTTTTATTATTTTTTTAATCATATTTCAAATGCAGGGTTATCTACCAACACATAACCCATGATGCAGCTCAGTAAAGGCTGGTGTATTTGGGACGGTTGGGCTCACCTTGCCGATGGTCTCGATGCCCCGTATGAAGCAGATGTAGACAATGCTCCAGGCCGAGGCCAGACACACGACGAGCCTCCACTGCAGCGAGCCGCTCTGCTCGATGTCCGGCGTGATGTTCAGTGTCTGTCTGTACCAGAAGTAGTTGACCGGTGTGCTGGCCAGACACTCCTGCACATAACCTGTAACACACGGGCCCAGGTCAACACCTCAGACACTTGAGAAATAGTGTTATATTATATGTTTATTCTTAATGTAAGTACTTCATATACTTACATTTAATGTATATTTTATTTATATTTACTTTTTAATGGATTTATTTGGTGAATTTATTTATGTATTCCTATTTAATTGTTTGTTTAAAATTTTATTTTATCATTATTTTTATTAGCTTTTTTAGATTGTATTTGTTTGCATTTTTCTTTACTTTTAATGTAAATTTATGTTTGTTTTATTCATATTTATGTATTTATTTTATTTACTATATTTTTTATTTTAATATATTTGTATGTATTTATTTATTTATATGTATGTTTAATTTGTATATATATATATATATATATATATATATATATATATATATATAATTTGTGAATATTATATAAAGTATATCTTAAACTATATGCATTCCTAATTGTATTGCATTTATGTTTTTATTTATTTTCTATTTATGTATTTATTTTCATTTAATTTTTGAATGTAGTTTTTTTTTTTTTTTTGCTTTGTACTCTTACAGATGTTATTAATTAGATTGTTTTTGTATTTTTCTTTACTTTTAATATACATTTATATTTGTATTTATTTTCTTTTTATTCATATTTTGGTAGTTATTTTATTTACCATATTTGTATTTATTCCTTTATTTTTATGTATGTGTGTTTATTTTATTTTATTTATATTACATTTTATTTATTTATTGCTGATAAATTACATGACTGAGATATGCTGACAGGCCTTGACAGGTTTTGTAACAATTGCTCTTCTATTTCTTTCTCTCTCTCTCTCTCTCTCTTTCCCTCTGTCTTCTTACATTTTATGATTTACAGTATTCCGATTTTTTATTAATTCCTGTCTGAACCTCATCCTTCGCTTAATTTTCATTATATTGCATTTATGGGCACCTGACAGAAAACAAGTTTAATTGTGATGAAAGAAATGTCCAAATGGACTGAGATGTTGTATTTGTTCCAGGTGTGTTTTTCTCTCCGTACCGGTGCGGTTCTCGCTGATGGGGCATTGACTCCAGGGCAGTGGCTCCTGAAACGAGTGGAAGAAGTACCAGAGAACCCAGGCCAGGATGGTGTTATAAAACAAACCCACCAGCAACGAGATGATCATCGACGCCACGCCTGCCAACACAAGCGCAATCATACGGTAATAACCCAATAATGCTTTTATGAGCTCATAAAGACTTATAATGCAGGAACACAATCTGACAACACATCAAGCATTCAGTCATGGAAAATCACAGAACAACCAGAGAATAAAAGCCATGTTTATCTGTTCAGATAAAATTCAGCATGTTTCACATCTGTAAAAACAAAGCTGGACCTATCAAAACTACAAATGAAAGTCCCTTAGATGCTAAACCATGCTTGCAAAATATTAATCATGTTAAAACATGCTAGCAATTTGTTAAATAATGTTAGCAACACGCTATCAACATATTAAATTAAAATGTTAAATAACAATATTCTTATCATGTTCACAACATGAAAATCATGCCAGCAACATGCTAATCATGTTAACAATGTGTTAAAACATGCTTGCAGTATGGCTACAAGTTAATCGTGTTAACAGTGTGCTAAAACATGCTAGCAACCTGTTAACAAAATGCTAATCACGTTAACAACATACAGTAATACTAACAACATGCTAATCATGTCAGCAACATATTAATCATGTTAACAATGTGCTAAAACACGTTAATATGCATGTTAAATCATGGTAGCAACTTGCTTAAATATTTTAGCAATGTTCTAGAACATTTTAACAACATGACTTCAAGTAACATTTTTAAACGTGAAACTAGTTAGTTAGTTATTTCAAATAAGGCTTTGTCAAGCCATCATCGAAGTTAGCTTAGGAACTTTTTGGTTTTATGGTTGTTTCTGGAAACATTCTGCATGTTAGTGTGTGTGAGTAATGTGCAGAAGAGTGTGTTTGACTCACCGACTCCACCCAGCAGAGGAGAGATGGAGTGCCAGACGCCGATGCTGCCCTTCCTCAGACTCTGACCGATGGCCAGCTCCAGATACAGCAGAGGTAGCCCCTCGAAGACCAGTGCGATCAGGTACGGGATCAGGAACGCACCTGACACACACACAACAACACAACAACCTCCAGATCTGACTGTTCACAAACGCAACAACCTCCAGATCTGACTGTTTAAAAACTGGAAAGTTACTTTTTATGGAAAGTAATGCAATACATTATTGTGTTTATTTTATATAGAAAAGTAACTTATTCTATAAAAAAGTAACCTTTTGTGTTACATTGTTACTTTTTATGGACAGTAATTCAATACAGTATTGCGTTATTCAGTAAAAAAGTAATTAATTCAATTAAAAAGTAACTTATGTTACATTGTTACTTTTTATGGAACGTAATTTAATACAGTATTTTGGTATTCAAAAAAAAAGTAACTTACTGTGTTACATTGTTACTTTTTATGGAAGGAGTAATTCAATACAGTATTGCGTTATTCAGTAAAAAAGTAATTAATTCAATAAAAAATTAACTTATTGTGTTACATTGTTACATTGTTACTTTTTATGTAACATAATTCAATACAGTATTTCGTTATTCAATAAAAAAAGTAACTTGTGTTACATTGTTACTTTTTATGGAAAGTAATTCAATACAGTATTGTGTTATTCAGTAAAAAAGTAATTAATTCAATTAAAAAGTAACTTATTGTGTTACATTGTTACTTTTTATGGAACATATTTGAATCCAGTATTTCGGTATTCAATAAAAAGTATATTATTCAATAAAAAGTAACTTATTGTGTTACATTGTATCTTTTTATGGAAAGTAATGCAATACAGTATTTCGTTATTCAATAAAAAAGTAACTTATTGCATTACATTGTTACTTTTTATGTAAAGTAATTCATTACAGTATTGCGTTTTGCACAATAAGAAAAAAGTAACTAATAATAAAAAGTAACTTATTCAATAAAAAAGTGACTTTTATGGAAAGAAATGTATTACAGTATTGCGTTACTCGATATAAAAGTAGCCTATTGAGTAACATTGTTACTTTTATGGAAAGTAATGCATTAAAGTATTGCGTTACTCAATAAAAAGTAAATTGGTACATTGTTACTTTTTATGGAAAGTAATTGACTGACACTAATGCGTTGTTCAGTAATGCATTACAATATTGCGTTACTCAATAATAAAATTAACTAATTGTGTTACTTAGTTACTTTTTATGGAAAGTAATGCATTGTTATTTTACTTTACTCTTTGTCACATGGGTTAAAAAGTTTTATTTTTGGCAACTTTAAAGGCCCTTTCACACCAAAAGTGAAATTGTGCCTCTGTCTCTGCACTTACTCCTGGTTCCTCTCAACATGTGGACAGAAGGGCTGTCACTTTCATTACTCATTTGCAAAAGTAACTAAGAAATTTTGTTGTTAATTTAAAAGTAATGTTACATTATTACTTAATTGAAAAAATAAACCCCAAACACTGGTGATATCTGAAATTTTCCACGTAATATTGTTGACTAATAAATGCAGCAATGTATTGTATTTTGCATATATTGTTGGTGCTTTTAAATGAAATAAATAAAATAAAATGAGAAAAAAAATCAATACAAATATATAGTTAATAATAATGAATATAATAATAAATTATACTTAAAATGTGTGTGTGTGTATATATACTGTATATATATATATATATATATATATATATATATATATATATATATATATATTAAAATTAGATTTTTGTTCATGTACTATAGCTTATTTTTATGCATTAATTTTTTATTTTTAGTGTATATTTTTTATTATATATATATATATATATATATATATATATATATATATATATATATATATATATATATATATATATATATAGTTTTTGTTTTTTTATATAAAGTATCAACTCTCAAATTTGGGTATTGAGATACTGATCTCAGACTTTTGTGTTTCTTCTTGCTGATGTAGTTATGTGATAAACCTGGCATTGAATTTTATGAATATAGACTGTTCGACAAATTGCTTTTGTTCCTTATTATTTTGAATAAAATTCATGAATTTCTGCATATGCTAAATGCATAAATGCAAATGTAAAACACATTTAATAACTGGTTTAGTGTTTTGATACCCTTTTTTATAATAAAGAACAGCTGTATAAATAATATTGAAATGACTTGAGCATTTGTTTTAATCGATTTAATAATTGCCTACTTAATATAATTATAACTGAATTTATTATTTAAAAGCTCCAGGAAGAAGTTGATTTATTTGATTACTTTCAACAGCAATCATAAAGTATTTTCTACAACACTTTACAGAAATGGTTAAGTTAAATGCATTATTAGACCTAACAATGAACAATATAGCGTTTATTAATATTAATGTTATTTGTGTTTTGTCATGTCGTGTTATTATTAACTAATGTTAAACGAAAAGTGCTGTAAATAAATATATTGCTTGTTGTAAATCAATGCATCAGTGTTAATAAATCAGAGCTTATCCTAAGTTTCAAACTATTACGTTAATTGTTATGTTATTTTATTTGTCTTCGAGTGTTAACGAATAAATTAAACGTGTAAAATAATATGAATATATATAACATCGAAAAAATATAATATAATGTAAAAATGTTTTAAATATACATAATTTTTCTGAGCTTATTGGTGGATGTTTTATGAGAAAATCAAATTTCAGTCTTTCTACTTCAAAATTTTACGTATTTTTCAATGACATTTGTTTGTAATTATTATCAGATTTACCATCATAAATAGTTTTAAAGTAAATCCTACACTGAATGTTTCTCAGCGTAGAAGCTGATCTAAAGCCACTCAAATCCTCATCATCTTCTGCGTTATTTTCAGTAATAATCCAGTCACCTCCTCCGTAGATCTGGCAGAGGTACGGGAATCTCCAGACGTTCCCGAGTCCCACGGCGAATCCGATGCACGTCAGCAGATACTGGACCTTATTGTCCCATTTGGGCCGTTCCTGCTCGCTGGCTGTGTCCATCCTGATGTGAGAGTGTGTGTGTGTGTGTGTGTGTGCACCACAGCTGGGTTATGTACTCGCACAACTAACTATAAACAGGGCGGATAATTTATGCATTGGTTGAAAATGCAGTTTCAGAGCTGTGTGCTGCAGTTTAATGTGTAACTTCTTCCTAAATCCGTGTTTTCCCTATAAAAACCAAGATGCAAAGGTTGCCTGTGTGTCACTGCTGTAATATTTTATAGTCCTCATTACATTTTTATATCATTCGGCTAAAAACAAAGTCCTTTCTCGTAATATACAGGCAGAGAGACAATCATAATGTGGGCACAGCTAGTAAATAATTCTGAAAGCATGGCTCTGGTTTGTCATTAAACTCAGATGCATTGTTTTAGAGGGAATGTGTGAAGACTCGGGTGTTCGGGCCACTAGTGATGACATCATCAGCTGTTCACATGTACACTAGTGCGCAGAAGATTGGGATTCTGGAAAAGGCCAAACATGTTTATATAAAAACTAAATAACATAAACTGATTTGAGTTTGTTCGCCAAAGCAACATTTCCAGTGTTAATGATTTAAGTTGAAGCACTAAAATGAATTAAAAGTACTTGTGTACTAAAACTGAAATAATAAAGCTAAATAGAAGTATGAAATAAAAACTAATAACAATGACAAAAGCACATAACATTACCAAAACTAAAAACTACAACGAATACAGATAATATAAAAAGAAATGTTTTAAAAATCCTTGAGTACAAATTAAATTAAATTAAATTAAATTAAATTAAATTAAATTAAATTAAATTAAATTAAATTAAATTAAATTAAATTAAATTAAATTATTCTGTCGTTTTATTTAACTTTAATTAATTTTAATGTATAATTATATAATTATAATTATTATATAATTATAATTTTTTAGATCGGTTTGGAATGTTTTTGTTTATTACTTATATATTTATTATGTTGTCAAGATAATTGGTGAAGTTTGAGGATGTGTGTCTCATGTCTGCTGGCTGTGTGCATGTAATGGTTTTCACTCAGTGTTGTTCTCATAGCGCCACCTGCTGCTGATTGTGAGCGGATGCAGTTTACGGCAAACACATTTAAAACATGAAAAGATACAGTAATGCGTGAAGATAATTTTTTATTAAGCAAAAATAAACAATAAGTGCAGTAAAGCTATCATAAACATGTCCTGGATTTTATATTAGCCTCATTCCTGGTTTGTAAGTGGTGATTAATTAATAATTTAAACATAAAATGACTAATTAAAATAAAATTACAAATCTAATAAATCACTTTACATATGAAATTTTAATTAAATATTTTTATTTATTAAAATCAATCAAAATAAAACACAAAAATGTATTAAATCACAAAATTATTTTTTTAAACAAATCAAAATAAAATAATAAAAAATGTAAATTTAAAAAAATAATGATACATTTAAAATAAATCAAAACAGAACACTTTCTAAAAATGTATTAAATCATAAAATGTAACATTAATTTTATTGCAAAAAAAAAACAATTCAAAATAAAACACTATAAATGCATTGAAACAAAATGTAAAATTGATTTAAAACAGTGGCAATAAAAACAAATCAGAACAGAAAACTTATTAAAAATTTATTAAACCATAAAAATTATATCAATATTTAAAAAATAAAATCTACCAAAAATAACACTCACAAAAATGTATGAAATCATAACAATGTAAAGTTAAAATAAATAATTTCAAAATGAAAAACAATCAAAATAAAACCCTTACTAAAAACAAATGTGTGAATTTGTTGTTAATTACTGAAATATTAACCTAAAATCTCAGGCTTTCAGCTCAAAAGTGTTTGTTTGTTAAACGTTTGTTAAATGATTCCCTGTGTCAAAATAATCTGAATTAATTATTATTGCTGTAAGTGTCATACAGCAGTAAACATGTGAAATATTCTTTTGTTAAAGAATTGTGTAGAAATAAGCATAAGAGCATTCCAGACAAGGTGTGGGAAACTCTTTCTTCAGAAACTCAATTAGTGTCTTTATTAGCATGCGCTGATTGTATTGTTTCGTGTGTGTGTGTTAGATAAGATATTACAGTAACTAACTGTAGATTATCGGCGTGTCCTGACTGTAAGTTCACCAGTAAAACAAAAAGCCTCTATTAGAACAAAGAGAGCACAATATATCAGCTTCTGATAATTATTAATTCAACACTGAGAGATAAGCGCTGTAAAACCTTAAGGACAAACTGTTCTTTAAGCGCTGGGAAATAAATACAGCGTGTCCTGTGGGAAATGATGACAATAACACACTCTCTTTAAAACAAACGTAGAGAATCTATATCTGTTTTCTATCCACCTTGTTTTTAATCATTTCTAAGTGGAATATGCACGGCTTCCGGTTTCATTCGCTCCAAAAATTAGCTTCACGTTTCAAAATAAGGTGGATAGAGACATTGAAAAACCATCATTGTTTATTACACAAATATATATTGTGAGTGTATATAGTACAAATGTCAGAGTTCAATACCTGGCGTCATTTAGAATGTTATCCGTGAGCTTATTTTGGTCGTGGCTTCATCGCTCCGTAGGGTCTACGCTATTGTATTCACACTGGTTTCTTTTCCGGAAATGCTGCTCTTTTCGTTCTTCTCCTGGTCCTTCGAGCAGCATCTCCACAGAGCTCGGATGATGGCGACTCCTGGGATACAGAGACTGGGAATGCCGGCTAGGATGAAGATGATCCCGCTGATCCAGCTCGGATAGTTCACCTCTTAAGAGTGGGGAAGTATCCTGTTCACACAGAACATGAGCTTAGTCTTCACACTTATTTTAATCGTTTTTATTTTTAATTATTCACGTTTTAATACATTCTTAGTGTTTTGATTTGTTTTTGCTATAAAGCTACGTAATTATTCTCATTTTTACGATTTGCTTTCATTTTAAAAAAAAATTATTTTAATTTTACATTTTATACGTTATGTATTTTTAGTGCGTATTTGAATTGTAACATTATTTTAATTTGACATTACGTTTTAAAATATAAAATTGGAACAAGTCTTTTTTTTCACCACCAAATAAAAAATAGTCGCAGTTCA